>NC_089749.1:6732661-6745161 GCF_040412425.1 Macrobrachium rosenbergii | reverse complement strand
AAGAGTTCTCCCAAAACAGGCCCGTCAGAGGCGATAGTTTTATTATTATTATTATTATTATTATTATTATTATTATTATTATTATTATTATTATTATTATTATTATTATTATTATTGTAGATTTGTTTCTCCATTCCAAGGATCATGCTGCTATTATTATTATTATTATTATTATTATTATTATTATTATTATTATTATTATTATTATTATTCAGAAAATGCAACTTATTCGTATGGAACAAAACAATAAATAGGTAAAAAATATACGTACTTTATTCAAATACAGGGATAATTGCTTTAGGATAGTAATGCATCGCATCTTCGCTTGAACTTCTGAGGTTCCAATTGCACGACGTCCCCAGGGAGACTGACTGACTGTTTCACAGTCCAACGGTGTGAGGAATAAAGGACCTCTGGAACTGAGAAATTCGACAACAAGTTACATTTACTGTTTACTGGTGCTCTTGTTGTTTAGCAAACCTAGTCGCTCTCGGCAGATAAAGGAGACCAATGATCAATAGTGAATGTGAAAGAGCTCTGTTAAAATACAACTCCTGAAAAATTGACAAACAAGAGACCATCCGTCGATGGTCCAAGTCATAACTTTAGCTTTCAAGAGGCAGACAAGGGACTTTTCCTTGCATTTCAATACATTTTTATCTGTTTATTAATCTGTTAATTTACTTTTTTTCTTTTTTTATATTCTTTGGAAGCTTGAATTTCAAGTCAGTGGCCCCATTGGTGATCTTGTTTCGTATGAATAATAATAATAATAATAATAATAATAATAATAATAATAATAATAATAATAATAATAATAATAACAATAACAGAAATTGGGCTAGGAAGCCAGAAAGGGATAAGCCATGTTTAGATGTCTCCGGTGAATAATTAGGCCTTGCTATGCAAATGGAAGTAATTAATGCTAATGAGGCGTTAAGCAATGATTTGATAACGATAGGACCTCACGACGGTAGGTGGTGTTCTACTTTTCTAGGAAGCAATTAGGGAGTTTATTGAAGCGTGACTCGATATGTGGGGGATATTTTGAATCTAAGTAGACGTTAGACGTTTTTGTAGAAAAAATAGATATTTGATGTTTTTATACAAAAGTATTGACGTTGGGTTTGTTCTAGTAATCTAAATTTCTTTGTAATTTCGTAGAAATTCTGAAAACTGTTCACCTACAATACATGGTACATTATATATTATACATAAAATATACATATATGTGTGTACATGTATATTATATATATATATATATATATATATATATATATATATATATATATATATATATATATATATATATATATATATATATATGAGTGTGTGTGTGTGTGTGTGTGTGTGTGTGTGTGAGAGAGAGAGAGAGAGAGAGAGAGAGAGAGAGAGAGAGAGAAAAGGTATGTTATGCATTTGTTATTTGTGAAAATTAATTTCATTAAACCACAAGAATTTATAATCTATTGTAACTTTCCCGAGCTCCTGAAGATTTTAATCATCATTCTGGAGATTATCGCAAACTTCAGAATAAAAATTGTGCTATCTCAATCTCCTCTTCACTTGTCCCTACATTAAAAATTTATATTACTAAATTTTTATTTCTTTAATTTCAACTACGTTCCCTGAGCTGTTTTTAAGGTAGGTCAAGCCAAAGATGAGTCATTTCATTATCAAGCTGACTGTGTCAGTCCAGTTATAATCCAGTGTGAATCTAATTGTGTTCGTATAATGATTGTAATGTCAACATCACAATCTTCCTTTGATATGCTAATTCAGTGAAGTTATGTGTACTTCACCTCCAGTTGTTTATCTTTGTAGTCATTATAAATATTTAGCCTTCTTGTTACTTCATCCACTCCATTCCTTGAACATCAAGGAACTGATGACGTCACTCTCAGCTCCTGAAGCTCTCGACACACTCCAAAGGGGGTCGAATCCCCCCACCCCTCCCTCCCCCTCCCCCGGCCCCCTCCAAAAGGCAGGAAAGGAGTCGAGTACCCCAAATACACAAGGCATTATGTAGGATAATTAGTGCCAACCGAGTGTCAAAGGGTCGTTAGGAATCGGCCCATCTCGAAAAAAATAAAAATGCAAATTTCTCTCGGGTCGTCTCTTTCACGGCGTCTTCCTTTTCTGGAGTTTTCTTGTCTTTTCTGGATCCTTCTCCTCCTGCTTCTACTCTTCCTCCTACTCTTCTTCCTCTTCTTCTTCTACTTCTTCTTCTTCTTCTTCCTCAAAAGCTGCTGGTGCCCTCATTTTCTCTTGGGTCGTCTCTTATCCTTCTTCGCCTCTCTCTCAGGCGTTTTTCTGTCGTTTTTAAGTCCTCCTCCTCCTCCTCCTCCTCCTCCTCCTCCTCCTCCTCCTCCTCCTCCTCCTCCTCCTCCTCCTCCTCCTCCTCCTCATCATCATCATCATCATCATCATCATCATCATCATCATATTCTTCTTTTTCTTCTTCTTCTTCCTCAAAAGCTTCGTTTTTTTGTCGTTTCTAAATCTTCCTCCTCCTCCTCCTCCTCCTCCTCCTCCTCCTCCTCCTCCTCCTCCTCCTCCTCCTCCTCCTCCTCCTCCTACTCTTCTTCTTCCTCAGAAGCTTCTTTTTTTGTCGTTTCTAAATCCTCCTCCTCCTCTTCTTCTTCCTACTGTTCTTCTTCTTCTTCCTCCTCCTCCTCCTCTTTCTCCTCCTCCTCCTCTTCTTCCTCTTCCTGAAAAGCCTGCTGCTGGCCCCAGGGGTCATTCCAAGGCCCTTTCCCTCTGATCGATATCTCTGAACTTTGTTCTCTCGCCCTCGGCCGTGAAAAGTAGGTAATTATTGCACGGCTGCCGCTACTTCGCTTCGTCGTGCTCTCTGGCGTGTCTTTCTGTCGTGTCTGTTTGTGTGTTTGGGTGTGTGTGTTTGTGTGTTTGTGTGTCTGGGTTTGTGTCTGTTGGCTGGGTCTGTTGTCTGGGTGTGGGTGTGGTTGTGGGTATATGCCTTGTTGCTTTCATCTCTCTCTCTCTCTCTCTGTCAGTAATATATTCCTTATTAAATCTCTCTCTCTCTCTCTCTCTCTCTCTCTCTCTCTCTCTCTCTCTCTCTCTCTCTCTCTCTCTCTCTCTCTCTCCTTATATATGTCATATTAAATCTCTTTTTTTTTCTCCATATATATATGCCTTGTTAAATCTCTCTCTCTCTCTCTCTCTCTCTCTCTCTCTCTCTCTCTCTCTCTCTCTCTCTCTCTCTCTCTCTCTCTCCTCTTATATATGTCATATTAAATATCTTTTTTTTCCTCTCCATATATATATGCCTTGTTAAATCCTCTCTCTCTCTCTCTCTCTCTCTCTCTCTCTGTCAGTAATATATTCCTTATTAAATATCTCTCTCTCTCTCTCTCTCTCTCTCTCTCTCTCTCTCTCTCCTCTTATATATGTCATATTAAATATCTCTTTTTTTTCCTCTCCATATATATATGCCTTGTTAAATCCTCTCTCTCTCTCTCTCTCTCTCTCTCTCTCTCTCTCTCTCTCTCTCTCTCTCTCTCTCTCTCTCTCACCTGTCTATTCGTCAATCATCTTCCCATCCCCCACAAAAAAAACAAACTGTTGTTTCCCCCTTCGAGTCTTAACAACAAAAAAACAACAACAATTCTTATCAACATAAATGAAACACGTAAACTTTCGCCCGGGGGGAAATGTCCGCTTTTTGAAAGTTTCCTCAGTCCGTTTCAAGTTTCAAGTTTCAGTTTCTTTCTCCGTTTCGACTTTTCGGGGCGATTCTCGTCGTTGGCAACTTCTTTCAACTTCTCTCTCTCTTGCTCTCTCACTCTTGAACTTCCGTCGAACTTCAAAATAAAGAATTCATAAAAAAGGAAAAAGAAAAAAGATGTTTGTTTTCTCGACTGGAGAAGTATTGAGTACTTTCGGTCGTGTCAAGATCTCGTTTAGTTTGTTTTCTCTCAGTTTTAATTGGTTTTCTCTCAGTTTTAATTGGTTTTCTCTCAGTTTTAATTGGTTTTTCTCTCAGTTGTACTTGGTTTTGCTAACTGTTTCTTAGTTTTCTCTCAGTTTTACTTGGTTTTGCTAATTTTTCATGGGTTTTCTCTCAGTTTTACTTTTTCTCTCAGTTTTACTTTTTCTCTCATTTCTCATTAGTTTTCTCTCAGTTTTATTTTGTTTTCTTTCAGTTTTCATTGGTTTTATCTCAGTTTTGCTTGGTTGTCCCTCAGTCGTACTTGGTTTTCTCTCAGTAGTACATTGATTCCTCTCAGTTATCTTTGTTTTCTCTCAGTTTTACTTTGATTTCTCTCAGTTATCTTTGTTTTCTCTCAGTTTTACTTTGTTTTCTCTCAGTTATCTTTGTTTTCTCTCAGTTTTACTTTGATTTCTCTCAGTTATCTTTGTTTTCTCTCAGTTTTACTTTGATTTCTCTCAGTTTTACTTTGTTTTCTCTCAGTTTTTTTATTTCTCTCAGTTTTACTTTGATTTCTCTCATTTTTAATTAGTTTTCCCTGAGCTATCTTTGGTTTTCCCTCAGTTTTCATTGGTTTTCTCTCAGTTTTACTTTGTGTCTCTCGGTTTTACTTTGATTTCTCTCAGTTATTTTTGTTTTTCTCTCATTTTACTTGGCTTTCTCTCATTTTTAATTGGTTTTCCCCGAGCTTTCTTTGGTTGTCTTCAGCTACAGATGGCAAACTATAGTAAAACATGTCATAAACATGTCGGTGACATATCGCACACACATCACAGACATGTTGAATACAAATTAACAACTTACTGGGAGATCTAACAAGTGCTTCATACAATTACCCAGCATCACCCAAAAGCCTCTTTCTCTTATTACGGCCGTTGACTTGTTTTCAACATGTTTGTGACATGTGTGCAACATGTATACAACATGTATGCAACATGTATACAACATGTATGCAACATGTATACAACATGTATGCAACATGTCTACAACATGTTTACAACCTTTTTCTTGAGTGTGGACGCGCTCTTACATTATAGATAACATGAAAATAGTCAATGTTTTGATGTAGTTTTCCCTCTTTGCTCGTCACACAAGGCCTCGCAGAGACCCTGCGAAAACTCAAGCAAGGTTTTTCTGGATTCGAGACAAGGAGATTGCTTTCCTCCAGTTGCAGTGGAAGTTGTAAATGGAGACTTGAAACTTGTTGCGTGACCAAGAAACAGAGGGACGCTCGCAGTGAGTTTTTTGGATTAGCAAAGGAATTTGGAATGACAAGAGAGAGAGAGAGAGAGAAAGAAATTAATAAATAGACAGAAATAGATAGATAGATAGGTGGATAGATAGCCAGGAAATGGAGAGAGAGAGAGAGAGAGAGAGAGAGAGAGAGAGAGAGAGAGAAGTAATTAAATAGACAGAGATAGATAAGATAGATAAATAGATAGATAGATAGCCAGAAAATGGGGGGGAGAGAGAGAGAGAGAGAGAAGTAATTAAATAGACCGAAATAGATCAAATAGATAGGCAGAAAAATGTGCAGAGAGAGAGAGAGAGAGAGATTTGAAAAATTGAAATACAATCCCGGTTTAGTATAAAGGATTGCATATTCTGGCACTAAACTCCTAAAGGAAAAAATTTTAAGTTCTGTAATGACAGAATTTCCCAGAATTTGTTTCAAAAGGAAAAATGTTTAAGTTCTGCAGTGAGAGAATTTTCCTATAATTATTTCGTAGAGGAAATTGTTTAAGGTTTATGATGACAGAATTTCCCCAGAATTATTTTCAAAAGGAAAAATATTAAATAGGTCGTGCTGAGAGAATTTTCATAGAATTATTTTCAAAAGCAAATATGTTTAGGGTCGCAGTAACGGGCTTTTCTTTGAATTATTTTAATAAGTAAAATGTTCAAGGTCGTGATTACAGATTTTCCATAGAATTGTATTTAAAGTAAAAAAATATTCAAGGTCTACGGTGGCAGAATTTTCCCAGAAAAAGATAACTTTTCCCCATAAAGGCAGAATCTATTCTGGCCCAAGAGATAGAACCTTAGGTGATCAAAAACAAATCAAGGACTGGAACGGAAAATATTCTTCGAAAAAGTCAGGGAAATTACTTCAGAGATTTGTGGTGCCAAATGACAAAATGGGAGACATTGCCTTCAAAAACTGCAGAGAAATTAACTTAGAGGTTTGCGGTTCCTGGGGAGACATTGCCTTCAAAAACTGCAAAGAAATTAACCTAGATTTTGGGTTGCAAATGACAAAAGGGGGTGACGCAGTGGTTTGTTTACTCTTCAATCAGTGCTGCGTTTGGGCGTAAAGGGTGTGGTACCACCAGCAGCGGCAAGGTATAGATTTCGAAAGGGTAGGGGGGAGGGGGCCACGATTGACATAGTCTATGCCTGAATCGGCCTGTCAGCAGTTCCCCTTGAAGCACTCTGGGAAAACTTGACTGGAAAATCACCCTTTGGGATTCCTGCTGTACGTGAATCTATTTTATTTTGATATTTGCATTGCTTAGTAGGTTTTGACACAAGAGGGCCCTCTTAGTAAGGTACAACAGCCAGGTGTGTGAATTGTACCTGTACAATATGCAGTTCCATATTATTCAGGATTGAAGGACGAATTTTTCCAGCCATGCAAGTAACGTCAGAGGGATGAATTATCAAGAATTTGTGTTTCGAATTTTACAGTATTCGAGTAAAACATTTTAAAACCGTCGATTCCACTAATGACCGACCTTGTATTGTCCATCGTTTTGACCTTATCATTCCAATAGACACATTAAAAACATGGACAGTATATTTTTTCAGTTCTAATTCCTTGGGTATTTGTGCTGTGTATATCAAGAGTTCAAGCGAGACATCTGAAAACTATCAATTCCACTGACAACAGATCTTGCGTTTTCCATAAGTTTGACCTTATTCCTGGAAGCTGATGGTCAGCTCAGTGGCCTGGTTAGACTATTTTAATAATAATAATAATAATAATAATAATAATAATAATAATAATAATAATAATAATAATAATAATAATTCCTTCAGCTGTCAAAACATCCCAATATACATTAAAAACACGGGCAGGTATTTTAGAAATAGTTATAATCTTCCAAGTTACAAAGGATCCCGTGTCTATGTCATACTCAAGGTGAAGGGTGCATAATATTTATAACTTCAGGATTCGATCTCTCTCTCTCTCTCTCTCTCTCTCTCTCTCTCTCTCTCTCTCTCTCTCTCTCTCTCTCTCTCCTCCTCTTGACAGGCAAATGGTCCCATTATGGCTATTATCGTGTTTGCGCTGAGGAAGGAGAGGAATTTTTTTTCCTCTTGTTAGAGACCCTGAATTTCCTCATACCCCTCCCCCTCCCCACTCTTACTTTTAGAGGGTGAAGTAACTATAAACAAACCCAGGTACTAGTGTCCTGGCGTGGGACGTATCGTCCGTGTGGTTTTATATATACATACATATATATATATATATATACATATATATATATATATATATATATATATATATATATATATACATATATATATCAGGTAATATATCAATCATTTTGATATACTGGATTCCATATACTTTTTCATTCCATCCATGGGAATGAAGATAGTTTAAGCAGAGCTATTCAAAAACAGTGAAGTGTCAATCAAATTATGTCTCTATTCTCTTGCCCTCTATTCATTGCCATAACGGGTAATTTATCAATCTCTTTTCATATACTGGATTTCAGACGCGTTTTCATCCCATCCATAAACGAAATGGATACTCACACTGAACACAGACACAGAGAAATAGTGTATCTCTTCCCCTCACCCCCACTATTTCAAGCTTGAAAAGTTTCTCCCTCATCTGGCCGAGTTGGGCAGCAATCTGTACCCGAATGCTGGGTGGGTACAGAGTCCTCTTTCAAAGAGAGAGAGAGAGAGAGATGAAATCAAGTACTTGGAGGAACTTCTTGACAATTTTTTTTTTCCATTCCTCAGGGTGATATTCAATTATATTCATCAAATGGCAACTTTATCATCAGCCTTTATATCTCTCCTTTATCATTTTATTCCTTGTCCTTCCTTCTTCCTAACTCTATTATCCTCTTAGTAACCATCATCATCATCATCATCATCTTTTCACCACCAGCAATAGCACCATACTCATCGCCACTTGCAGATTGTGATTTTTATTTGTTTACTCTTGTTTTGAAGCCTGAATACTTCCCCAGCTAGAAAAGGGCAAAGATTTCTGTTATTGGAACCGTACTAAAGTGAGGAGATAGTAATATTTGTTTATCTTCTTCTGAAGACTTTATACTTCCCTCAGCTAGAAAAAGGCAAAGGATTTCTGTTATTGGAACCGTACTAAAGTGAGGAGATAATTATTTGTTTACACTCCTTTTGAAGACTTTATGCTTCCCTCAGCTAGTAAAAGGCAAAGGATTTCTGTTATTGGAACCGTACTAACGCAAGGGGATAATTATTTGTTTACACTTCTTTTGAAGACTTTATGCTTCCCTCAGCTAGGAAAAGGCAAAGGATTTCTGTTGTTGGAACCGTACTTATGTGAGGAGTTATAACTTAACCATTTGTCTTTGGTCAGTGGGTGAGTTGAGCATCCATTGCAAACACAACTGATTCGTTGAGTCATCAAACTTGTGGATGTTCCCGAGCTGAAGATAATCAGAAGGGAACGAGTTTGTCTCATGGCTTTGGGAAACTGTTGATTCTCTCTCTCTCTCTCTCTCTCTCTCTCTCTCTCTCTCTCTCTCTCTCTCTCACTTGGTTACACTGGACTGCAGTGTATTTGGGAGAGTGATGTGCAAACTTCCCTCTTAGGCTATTTGTGAGAATGACCGAATTAAAGGTTCTCAGGAAAGTGGGGTTTCTCTGTAGTTTTCTCCTTCTTGTAATGTTCTGTTGGCAGTCGGTTTCCTGGCCACCTTCTTCGGTGAATGACGCTGCATCTCTCTCTCTCTCTCTCTCTCTCTCTCTCTCTCTCTCTCTGTTTTTCTTTTTCTTTCTGTTTTTCCTCAATCTCTCTATTTCTCTTTTTCTCTCTCTCTCTTACTCTATTCATCGTCTGAATAATAATAATAATAATAATAATAATAATAATAATAATAATAATAATAATAATAATAATTTTTGGAAGCTTGAATTTCAAGTGAATGGCCCCTGTGGTGGGCTTGTTCTATATGAACAGGGTTCTTCTTCTGAATAATAATAATAATAATAATAATAATAATAATAATAATAATAATAATAAACGTTTGCAGAAGATGCTTCTGTGTTAATTATTATTAAAGAAAGGGTAGTTAGTTATTTTAACTATAAGTAAGATAATTGTTGGTTCTGTTTATTTTATTTTATTTATTTATTTTATTATTTATTCATTTTGCTTTTTAGAAGAACTAATTGGTCTTTGTGTTATGCTGAGTATACATAAATATATATATATATATACATAAACATATAAATGTATATATATATATGTATATATATGTATATATATATGTATGTTTATATATTGCAAAACTAATCTTCGTAGTACCTTACATTACCTTTCAAAAGTCTTTATATATCCTTTTTTTTAATTTTCGTGTCAAGATCTCTTACTAAACGTCCACCCAAAGAAAATAAAATAAAAATTTGTGAGACTTGAGCAAAAGTATAGTATTCTTAGGAGAGGGAGCGCTGGCCGAATCTCCCTCATTCTCTCCCTCAATATCTCCCTCAAAATTGCCCTCATTCTCTCCCTCAAAATCCTCCTCACTGCCTCCCTCATTTTCTCCCTCAAAAGCTCTCTCTCTCTCTCTCTCTCTCTCTCTCTCTCTCTCTCTCTCTGTTTGGTAGCACCTGTTAGGTCTCTTGTCTCACACTCTCTCATATGTACAGGTAAAAAAAAAAGCCTGAAATAATCATTATTCCATAGTATTATTATGAATATTAAGAAAGAGAGAGAGAGAGAGAGAGAGAGAGAGAGAGAGAGAGAGAAGGCAGTACAACGGGTCACTGGCTACACACACACACACACACACACACACACACACACACACACACACACACACAAAAACTCCAAAGAGTTTCCTTTCCCTTTATATTAAAACACTGGGGCCAAGGGTTTTGCCAGGCGGGAGACAAAAAAAAAATAAATAAATAAAAAACTTTTGTGGGGAAACAAAGATTGATGACTGCCTGTGTACGTGAGCACAATGGATTTTTTTGAGGTACCTCCAAGTATAGAGAAAAGAGTTGGGCGATACTTCCAAGGATGTGTATATATATATATTATATATATATATATATATATATATATATATATATATATATATATATACTATGTATATAATAATATGCATAAGTATATACATGCATATATATTACATATATAATTGAGTGCATAAAAAGTTTGAGAGAGAGAGAGAGAGAGAGAGAGAGAGAGAGAGAGAGAGAGAGAGAGAGAGAGAGAACCAGCATATCTGCCTTTCTATAATCTCTATATGTTTTTGCCTTTATGTTGAGAGAGAGAGCGAGAGAGAGAGAGAGAGAGAGAGAGACCGTGAAACAGATCACTCCTCATGCTTTATTATCGTCTGCCAAATCCACACAAACTTTGAGATTCTTAAAGAATTTGTCGCAATGGCTGTGATGTTTACATTCCTAAGTCTGATTAAAAATACTGCTTTTGTAAATAAGGGTTTTTTTTTCGGTCTAAACTGACGCTGCTATTTAACTTTGAAAAGGTTAGAATCCTTTGAAAAATTATTATAAAATATAGATTATTTTTTATTTTTAATATTCGTTGTTTGGCTTCTCATTCTTTTTCTTAATATTTGCCTTATTTTTCCTGATTATTTTTTGTTTGGTTAATTTAGGTCAAATGATTTTAGGTGTGGGAGCAAACGAGAGAGAGAGAGAGAGAGAGAGAGAGAGAGAGAGAGAGAGAGAGAGAGAGAGAGAGAATCTGTTATATCCTATCACCAAAATGTCTCCTTTATAAGTTTGAGTAAGAGAGAGAGAGAGAGAGAGAGAGAGAGAGAGAGAGAGAGACTCTGCTATCTCCAATCACCAACAATATCTCCTTTATTGTTTTTGATAAGTTTGGGTACGAGAGAGAGAGAGAGAGAGAGAGAGAGAGAGAGAGAGAGAGAGAGAGAGAGAGAGAGAGAGAGAGAGAGAGAGAGAGAGAGAAAGCATCTCCTACAAAATACAACCCTTTCATGTATATCTCGCCCTCGTGCATATAACCCCCGGGCTATCACGTGTTCCTTTGGTTGAGGCGGGGGGGCGGAATACGGGGTTTGGGGGGACCTTCCTTTCACTAAATTTCAACCCCTTGACGGATACAAACATCTCCTGACTTTCAATTCATGAACCTTTCTCTCCCTTGTGTCAACAGTTCAGCTTATGCATACCTCTCTCTCTCTCTCTCTCTCTCTCTCTCTCTCTCTCTCTCTCAACAGTCTTCTTGATAAACATTCCGCTTCGTAGCACTTTGGTGTTTATTTTCGGTCAACGGAGTTTTGTTTGTGGCCTGGTTTTTTTTTTTTTCTGTAATGGGAAACGCTTTGAAAATGTATTGGCGAATGTTTTTTTTTTTTATCATTTGCGTATGTGGAAATGTTTTTATGACTGCTATATAGTATTTTAATCAGTATATTTTGATCATTTGTGTAAATGAAAATGTTTATGGAACTGCTTTATAGTATATTAATAAGTATATTTGGATCATTTGTACAAGTGAAAATGTTTTTGGGACTGCTATATAGTATGTTGAAAAATATATTTTGATGACTTGTATAAGTGAAAATGTTTTTAGGATTGATATATATATTAGCAAATGTATTTTGATCATTCGCATATGTGAAAATGTTTTTGGAACCCCTATATAGTGTATTGACAAATATATTTTGATGACTTGTATATGTGGAAATGTTTTTGGAACCCCTATATAGTGTATTGACAAATATATTTTGATGACTTGCATATGTGGAAATGTTTTTGGGACCCCTATATAGTATATTGACAAATATATTTTGATGACTTGCATATGTGGAAATGTTTTTGGGACTACTGTGTAGTATATTGACAAATATATTTTGACGTCTTGTATAAGTCGAAATGTTTTTGGGCCTGCCATAAATACTTTCCCCACTCAGCTATCAATGTTTCTACTTCATATGGATTCCAGGTAGCTCTTGCAATGTTTCCCTGAATATAACTTCAGTGTTTATGTCTATAGTTGAAAATTCAAAATAATTAACTATATCTTGAGAGAATGATGAAATAAATAAATTATCTTTACTTCCAGGTAAGAAAAAGTGATTTGGCCATTCCTCAGTGAGTATAATTATTTTAAGTGTTTTTATTTTCATTTTGTGTAAAAGACAAGTTCTTGTTGGTCAAATCTTGCTAGGGAGGTGAAGTTCAGTTCTCTTATTGAACTGTCAATTCTGAAAGTATTAATTATTATATTTCCACATGAATATATATAGTATATACGTATATATATATACATATGTATATATATATATGATGATTTTTTGTGTGTGTATATATA
>NC_089749.1:6665161-6727661 GCF_040412425.1 Macrobrachium rosenbergii | reverse complement strand
TTACATTTTAAAGGTTAATACTGAAGCGTTATCAGTCTCTCTCTCTCTCTCTCTCTCTTTCTCTCTCTCTCTCTCTCTCTCTCTCTCTCTCTCTCTCTCTCTCTCTCTCTCTCTAAAATTTCTCATCTCAAATTGCACTTAATTTTATGTAAAAAAATACAGGGAGTTTCTAGTCATTTTTCAGGTTATAGGTTGACAGAGAGAGAGAGAGAGAGAGAGAGAGAGAGAGAGAGAGAGAGAGAGAGAGAGAGAGAGAGAGAGAGAAGACACCACTAAAGTAAAGCCTTCAGCCTTCATATATATACAGTACAGTACATATTTAGAGAGAGAGAGAGAGAGAGAGAAGGCACCACTAACACGAAGCATTCATAGAGAGAGAGAGAGAGAGAGAAGCATTTCAATGACACACGAAAGTAGCCTGGTCTCAAAATCGAGCCAGCAGCAGCAGTAGCAGTAGGTCCTTTTGACAGGAATTCTTAAGCAAACCTTCCGTTTTTTATTTATATTATCTCGACGTCTCTTGGCCTGTTGACATTCCCCCCCGACCGTGTTTTCTTACTCCCAGGGACTTGCTGTACGCTGAACAAACAAAAACAGGCATTCAGTATCGTATCCAGGATGTGTGTGTTTTTCCCGACAAATAATCCTGGCTTTTTTTTTGTTACTGTAAAACAAAACTATTGTGCTGGTTTTGTCTGTCCGTCCGTACTTTTTCTGTCCGCCCTCAGATCTTAAAAACTATTGAGGCTAGAGGGCTGGAAATTGATATGTTAATCGTCCACCCTCCAATCATCAAGCATACCAAATTGCAGCCCTCTAGCCGCAGTAGTTTATATTTGATTAAGGTTAAAGTTAGCCATAATCGTGCGTCTGGCAACAGTACAGGACAGGAACATTTTAAAGATTATATGATTTATGCCAATGTAGAATCTAAATAATATTTACTACAGGTCTCCGTATAATGCTGTATGAGCCGCGGCCCATGAAACTTTAAACAAGGCTCGGTGGTGGCCTATCCGATATCGTTGCCAGAAGCACGATTATGGCTAATTTTAATATTAAGTAAAATGAAAACTACTGAGGCTAGAGGGCTGCAATTTGGTATGTTCTATGATTGGAGGGTGGATGATCAACATACCAATTTGCAGCCCTCTAGCCGCAGTAGTTTTTAAGATCTGTAGGTGAACGGGAAAAAATGCGGACAGAATAAAGTGCGGACGGGCAGACAAAACCGGCACAATAGTTTTCTTTTACAGAAAACTAATGTGATATGATTTATGTAAATGTGAAATGTAAATATCACTCACTACAGGCATTTCAAAACGTAGGATTTTTTTTTAAATGCCTGTGAAAAATATTAATTGCGAAATTGTAAAATGTAAACGATATTTACCACAGGCGTTTTTAGAAAGCCTGGGAAAAAATTATGATTTATGTGATTGTAAAATCTAAATGAAGTTTACTCTCGAAGAGTATGTAAATGTAAATTGTAAATGCATTTTCACGGCATGAATAGTATTTTCAGTAAATCAACATTACGCTAAATGAGAGAGAGAAAAAAGTGGATAAAGAAATTTTGCCTGTAGAGATCATCGAAAAATACGTGGTTTTTTTGTTTTTTAATTCTCTTTAAATTGTTTATTTTCCCCTTCTTTTTCCATATTTTTTTATATTATCTCCCACTAGGCCGGGCGAATGTTTTTATTCTATCTTACATTACGGGTTTTTCTTTATTTTTATTAGTATCTATTTTTCTAATTCTCGCGTAGCTGGACGGCTGTGTAATATCACTTAATACATAATTAATATACTTTCATTTGCAGCTTCGACGGAATTCACGAAGGTAAATTGAAGTGAATATATAGAGAAAGACAAGTAAATTTATGATTTATTTAAGCCATCAGTCTCCAGTAACGGATGAAGATAAACAAGAGAAAACGGATGAAACGAGACGATAAAAGCGGAGGGTGAGAGCGCGCCATTGACACGAAAAGACAGGTCATACACTTTCTGGAGGTCCCTCTATCTCGCGTCGAGGAAGTGTTCTGATGATGGAGGGAGACTATGTGGGCAGGGGGGAGTTTACAGTATGAGGAGGAGGAGGAGGAGGTCTCTTCTCCTGCTGTCCTGGTCTCTCTCTCTCTCTCTAACTCCTCCTCCTCCTCCTCCTCCTCCTCCTCACATCTTGTTTTTTCCCTCTTCTCAACACAACACTCGACTTGTTCTTGAGTGCTCTCTGGGAATTCAAGCCTCCGATAAGTCCACTCGGCGCCCCTTTTTAAAGCGTCGATTTGGGTGCTCGAGATGACTGAGGCATAAAAGATTTGTTTTGGAGTTTTTTTCTGATGAGGAGGAGGTGATGGCGGTGGCCTTCTCTTGATACTAGTAGCAGTAGCAGCAGTAGTAGGCCGAGTGGGTTGAATGGAACGCTTCCAACAGCGGTCTTGGACGGGGAGACGAACGTAAAAGGGGGGTGGAGTTTGTGTTGGGATTAATGGAAGCACTTGGGATCTACTGAAGCACTTGGAATGCTCTGTCTGTCGAATCCTCTTCTTCTTCCTCTTCTTCTTCTTCTTCTTCTTCTTCTTCTTCTTCTTCTTCTTCTTCTTCTTCTTCTGTATCTTCATTTGAATCTATGTTTACCCTCAATGCCCGCTAGATCAGTTAATATTAAAACAAGTAAAATATGCGCCGAAGTTTCTTCGGAGCAATCGAGTTTTCTGTACAGCCGCTGCAGCGTATAATCAAGGCCACCGAAAATAGATGTATCTTTCGGTGGTATAATGCTGTATGAGCCGAGGCCCATGAAACTTTAACCACGGCTCGGTGGTGGCCTAGCCTATATCGTCGCCAGAAGCACGATTATGCTTAACTTTAATCTTAAGTAGAATAAAAACTACTGAGGCTAGAGGGCTGCAGTTTGTTATGTTTGATGATTAGAAGGTGATTGACCAACATACCAATTTGCAGCCCTCTAGCCTCAGCAGTTTTTAAGATCTGAGGGCGGACAGAAAAAGTGCGGACGGACAGACAAAGCCGGCACAACAGTTTTCTCTTACGGAAACCCAAAAATAACAATTTCAACACCAAACCTTTAGAAACTCCACATTTTTTCACTCAGCGCATTTTCCTTCTTCTTCTTCTTCCTCTCTGGGTGTTAGAAACTGGCTGGCACAGGATGTGGGCCAAAATACCGGCCCTCCAAACGCCCGCCCCCTCCCCCAAAAACACACGGGAACCCACCAGAGACACTTCTCAGGAACTCCAATTTCCGGCCTCCGAAGTCGGCCGGGGCGGTGGTGGCGGGGGTTGGGGGGGGGGCAGGATTTTATTTTGGACAAAGTCACTAAAAAAGTTGCGGGGTTTTGATTTTGGAGTTCCCGCGCTCACTACTTCGACTTCTGCGTCGTTTGTGGTAATGATTTTGGGGGCGGGCGGGCGGGCGCGGTCAGGAAATGTCGTGAAAGGGGTGAATGAGAAGTGAAAAAAAAAGGGCACGGAAGCCAGGAAAGGGGGACAGAGAGAGAGAGAGAGAGAGAGAGAGAGAGAGAGAGAGAGAGAGACTATATAGAAGGGTATGATATTAAAAATCTGGGACGAGAGAGAGAGAGAGAGAGAGAGAGAGAGAGAGAGAGAATAGGAGAATCTAAGAAATAAAAAGCCTACACGAGAGAGAGAGAGAGAGAGAGAGAGAGAGAGAGAGAGAGAGAGAGAGAGAGAGAGAGAGAGCGATGTTATGGAAATAAAAGTTATAAGGAAGAGAGAGAAAGAAAGAGAGAGAGAGAGAGAGAATAGGAGAATCTAAGAAACAAAAAAGCCTACGAAAGAGAGAGAGAGAGAGAGAGAGAGAGAGAGAGAGAGAGAGAGAGAGAGAGAGAGAGAGAGAATCAGAAGATATGAAAATAAAAGTTACAATGAAGAGAGAGAGAGAGAGAATCAGAAGATATGAATATAAAAGTTGAAAGGAATGGAGAGAGAGAGAGACAGACAGACAGACAGAGAGGCAGAGAGAAAAGAACTAATACCCAGAAAAATATCATAAAAATTCCCAAATAAAAACAATCACATTTTGGCGTCAACACGATATTCCCACTAAATCACAATATTCACCACCGTCCACAATATTCTTAGAATCTCATTAAAAACGATCTTCAAAATCCATTTTTGTCATCAGCCAAGATTATAAACCCGTGGGGAAGGTGGCGGGGGTGGTGGGGGGCGGGGAACGAGTCAGCCAATGGAGCCTGGGCATCAGTAGGTGGGCGAATTTAAATTCGGGTTTATAATAAGCACCTGATAAAGGAGGTAATTTTGGCCGGATGATATTAAGCTGTAATGAATATCATGCGAGATAAACTTTGCGAGTTTGTACTGGGAAATATGATTATGTTAAATATATTTTGATGTAAATATGTTTGAGAGGGTGTGATAACCCTGAGAGAGAGAGAGAGAGAGAGAGAGAGAGAGAGAGAGAGAGAGAGAGAGAGAGAGAGAGAGAGGAAGGAGAAGAAGTTACAATCACAGTGAAAGCTGCAATGAGAGAGAGAGAGAGAGAGAGAGAGAGAGAGAGAGAGAGAGAGAGAGAGAGAGAGAGAGAGAAAATGAAGTTACAATCACAGTGAAAGCTACAAAGAGAGAGAGAGAGAGAAAGAGAAGTTACAATCACAGTGAAGGCTTCAATGAGGGACCTTACAGAGAGAGAGAGAGAGAGAGAGAGAGAGAGAGAGAGAGAGAGAGAGAGAGAGAGCGAGAAATTAACCTTATAATGAAAACTGCAAAGAGAGAGACTGACAGACAGAGACAAAGAATCAAGTTAAGCTCAAAACTAAAGCTACCTCTAACAAAAGCTTTCGGGGGGGGGAGGTAACCCATCTCCCTCCCTCCCCCTCCCAAAACCCCAAAATAATAACCCCCGCCCCCCCACCATCTCCCACGTCTCTCACCATACCTCTAAACAAACCTACCACAAACCCTTTCAAACCCCAACCCACATTTTCTATACTGAAACTCACGTCGAGGGGGAGACTAATCCTCTTCTCTTTTTGAAACCCGAAATGCCAGGGATCAAGGCCATTCGGTGGTCTCCTCGTCTTGTATACACACACACACACACACACACACACACACTGCCGAATAATAATAGCGGCACCTCTGACCTTAGGACCACCCAGATTTAAAATTCTGTTTCTTTTGGTGGGCGTTTTATCGAGATAGATTCGTACAGCAGAGGTCAGGTGTGGTTTGGGGAGGTCTTGATGTTTTGTCAGAGAGAGAGAGAGAGAGAGAGATAGAGAGAGTTTTAACCCCTTACTGAGATCCTTTATGTTACACCTAAAGAGTTACTTTTACAAACAATATATAGGCCTAAAAGCAACTTGCGCTGAGAGAGAGAGAGAGAGAGAGAGAGAGAGAGAGAGAGAGAGAGAGAGAGAGAGAGAGAGAGAGAGAGAGAGAATTTTAACCCCTTACTTAGGTCCTTCAGATTAGGCCTAAAGATGAACAGTTTTTAGTTAATTTATTTTTTACGGACAGTATTTTGGCGTAAAAATCACTTATGCTGAGAGAGAGAGAGAGAGAGAGAGAGAGAGAGAGAGAGAGAGAGAGAGAGAGAGAGAGAGAGAGAGAGAATTTTAACTCTCTTTCAAAGGTCCTTCAGATTGGGACCAGTTTTAGGTAATTTACTTACAGACCTAAAAACATTATACACAAAATGTAGAACCCTATAATTAACATATTTATTTCCTTGGTGAATACAGATATGTTTAATTAATTTTCTTTCCAATTTTGTAAACATTCTTCAGTTACTTGGTACTGAACATTCACCTCTATAAAAAAATGTATTTTTTGTAATCATGTAATCATTATTGTTAGCAGAGTCTTCATAAATATCTGTATTTTTTCAATTCCAGAAATCCTCCATTGTTTTGCAAATGGAGAACCCAGTATTATGAAATCAAAGCTGAACATGATTATGAGATCATCCAATCCATCTAACGATGATTGACAGGTTTCTAATCATCTGGCGACGTAATCCATTTGACGTAATGATTCTGGGAACCAGTTTTGGGTTGAGGGTGGAACTATGCATCTATATTTTTGCGTTTCTTTCTTTAAAGCACAAATATTCATCTAGCTGCTTAATCACACTTCTCAGAGTCCTTATTACACTTCAGGGGCGCCCTGAGGCGTCGAACTTTGCTGGCATAAGGCCAGATTCATTTGAAATCAACCACAAGATATTCAGTTAGCGGTTCCTGGGTTTCATGTTGTTAGACAAGTCCAAAGACCAATACCTTACCAGGATTCAAGGCTGCCCTGAGACGTGGGCGTTTGCTGGCATAAAGCCAGCTTAATCTTTAACCAATTCGGCTCTGTATAAAACTATACGATAGCATGTAGCCAGCTTAATCTTTAACCAATTCGACCTCAGAATAAAACTATTAGATAGCATATAGCCAGCTTAATCTTCAACCAATTATGCCTCAGAATGAGGCTATAAGATAGCTTATAGCCAGCTTAATCTTCAACCAATTCAGCCTCAGAATAAAGCTATAAGGTACCTTATAGCCAACTTAATCTTCAACCAATTCAGCCTCAGAATAAAACTATAAAACAGCATATAGCCAGCTTAATCTTCAACCAATTCTGCCTCAGAATAAAACTATACGATAGCATATAGCCTGCTTAATCTTATACCAGTTCAGCCTCAGAATAAAGCTGTAAGATAGCATAAAGCCAGTTTAATCTTATACCAGTTTAGCCTCAGAATAAAGCTACATGATATCATAAAGCCAGCTTAATCGTAAACCAAATTAGCCTCAGAATTAACCTACAAGATTAACCAGCGAGACTTCAGCCAAGTAACCAGCCAGTCCTTCAATCTCCTAACATATTTACTCTGGTGAAAACCCAAAATTGCTCTCCCGTAGGGTCTAATTACCAAGTCGACTCTGGAACCGGAAGGCCTAGCCGGCAATCGGAGAGGGGGGCGGGGGGGGGGCGTTTGGTTGCTGGAAGCAAGCTGGGCAATCATTCGAGCAGTTCGACAACTTGTAAGGGAGAGAGGGCCAACTTCATCACCATCATCATTATAACATCATCATCATCATCATCTCCACCGACTTTCTTCGTTGGCCGTTGAATTGGATCATTGCAGGCAGAGTTCGTAGTGTTGGAGAAATGATGATTCTGTTTTGATTTGTTTGAGATATGGATGTTAGTTTTTTTTTTTGGGGGGGGCGGTGCTTTCTGTTCTGTGATATGGGTAGGTTTGTTCGTATGCGTATACATATATACTGGTATATATATATATATATATATATATATATATATATATATATATATATATATATGTAAATATATATACATTGTATAGCACAGAATTTATTTATTTTCTAATTAACAGACACTCAAAATATGAGGCATTTCAAATAATCACTCACATACAAACACACACACACATATATACATATATATATGTATGCATGTACATGTTTGCTTACTAAAAAACATCCACACACTCTGATAATCTACGTATTAAAAACAAAAATAAATTCCGAGCCATACTCCTTAGCCTGTCTTAGAGCATAAATCCTCTTTGTCTGAAGCACCATCGATCCTTTCAAAGGCCCGTTCTTCCATTGACTGGGCAGGTTAATTAAGAACGTACCCAGGTCTACAAGAGTCTCGAATTTCGAGGCCTGGCCTCCTTTGTTGATGCTGGGGCTCGCGCGGGCCAACTTTGACAGATGCGGTACTCAGGTTTTTTCCGTTTTTCTTCCTGGTATTTTGGGACTTAAATCTCTTGATTTTTATTTTATTTTTTTATTTTTTTTTTTTTTTTGCTTTTATGTTTGTTCAATTTTGTTTTATTTATATATTTTTTTCTTGCCTAGTAGTTATTATTATTATTATTATTATTATTATTATTATTATTATTATTATTATTATTATTATTATTATTATTATTATAGGAACCAGCAACCACATGTAGAAATGAGCAAAGCTGAAGCCGAAGATAATAATAATAATAATAATAATAATAATAATAATAATAATTATTATTATTATTATTATGCTCCGTCATTACCATAACACCAACATCTTCATTACCATTTTTACCTCCCAAGAAACCAAACAATTTTAGGTCAATCCTCTCGTAACGCCATTACCCGCCGCCGAATGAATAACCACTGGACCACTTCATTCGGAGCTTGATTTCCATTAACCTCTCAGGAAATAAATCATCATTAAAGCACCCGGAGAAGTAATTAACCGTCATTAGCGCTTTTGCCCTCCGCTGAAATTTGCATATTGGAACAGGGTAGTCACTGTCCATTTTAGGGGATTTGTATAGGGGATAAAAAGCGTTTGATTCCCTTTATTTAATGTGGTTTTACTCGGAATGAAATAGGTTAGTTATAGACAACAATGACACAAGTAAAAAATGTTCAGAGGTTCCTTTGGCGCGATCGAGTTTTCTGTACACCGTATGATCATCAAGGCCACCTGAAATTGATCTACCTTTCTTTGATCTCGGTATAATGCTGTATGAGCCGCGGCCCCCCGTGAAACTTTAACCACTGCCCGGTGGTGGCTTGGCCTGCACCATCGCCAGACGCACGATTATGACTAAATTTAACCTTAAATAAAATAAAAACTACTGAGGCTAGGGGGCTGCGATTTGGTAGGTTTGATGATAGGAGGGTGGATGATTAACATACCAATTTGCAGTCCTCTAGCCTCAGTAGTTTTTAAGATCTGAGGGCGTACAGAAATAAGTTCGGACTGATCCTTGCCAGGTGCACGATTAAGGTTAAACTTTAACCTTTAATAAAATAAAAACTACCAAGGCTAGATGGCTGCAATTTGGTATGTTTGGTGATTGGAGGGTGGATGATCAACATACCAATTTGCAGTCCTCTAGCCTCAGTAGTTTTTAAGATCTGAGGGCGGACAAAAGTGTGGACGGACAAACAAAGCCGGCACAATAGTTTTCTTTTACAAAAAACTAAAAATGAAAATATATCTTTGCGTGCTCAGTCCACTAATGGCTATACTGCCTGGGCACTTTCTCTGCCCCTTCCTTAGATCAGAAATACTTTTAGAGGATATTTTTGTGTCAGTTATTAAGTTGGAGGCAGGCTGGGTTTAATATTCTTTTTATTTTATTTATTCACTGCTTTCCTTTTCATCTTATTTTTTAAGAATCTTTGTCTTTATTGGATGGGTATAATATGAATTGTGTAGATACCAATTCAAGTCACTTCATTCCTTCTCTCTCTCTCTCTCTCTCTCTCTCTCTCTCTCTCTCTCTCTCTCTCTCTCTCTCTCTCTCTCTCTCTCTCTGTAGTTTTCATTGTAAGTGTAACTCTCTCTCTCCCCCCCTCTCTCTCTCTCTCTGTCTCTCTGTCTCTCTCTCTCTCTTTTGTAGCTTCCTTTGTAAGTGTAACTTTCTCTCTCTCTCTCTCTCTCTCTCTCTCTCTCTCTCTCCGCCTGTTTTTGTTGCTCATTCCATGACCTTTTCTAGTCGTTCTCAGTAATCCTTTGATTCTCTCTCTCTCTCTCTCTCTCTCTCTCTCTCTCTCTCTCTCTCTCTCTCTCTCTCTCTCTGTACACAGAATTTACTCTTTCCTCTCTTCTCCTGCTATTCAGATCTTCCAAGTATTGGCAGACCTTAGTTAGATTCTATATTTTAAGTTTCTGAGTAATGATCTTCGATAGTCAAGACGTTTATTAATATCATTACTTAATTTCCCTAAGGAAATTAATGAAATTAAGGGAATTGTCAAATTCTGATGTAAATACGGTTCGAAATTTACCTCTTCCAGGAAATTCTGAGTCCTTTCTCAATTAAAATGTAAAGTAGGAATAGTTCTTGGTATTTTTCCCGTACCAAAAACATTTATATTATTTTTCCCTATTTTATTTTTCTGAAAAGAAAAATATTGTTCCTGCTTTGTCTGTCCGTCTGCAATTTTTCTGTCCGCCCTCAAATCTTAAAAACTACTGAGGCTAGATGGCTGCAAATTGGTATGTTGATCATCCACCCTCCAATCATCAAACATATCAAATTGCAGCCCTCTAGCCTCAGTAGTTTTTATTTTATTTAAGGTTAAAGTTAGCCATGCCCGTGCTTCTGGCAACGCAACAACTTAGGCCACCACGACCGGCTGAGAGTTTCATGGGCCGCGGTTCATACAGCATTATACCGAGTCCACTGAAAGAAAGATCTATTTTCGGTGGCCTTGATTATAAGCTGTACAGAAAACTCGATTGCGCCGAAGAAATTTGGCGCATTTTTTACTTTTTTTTTTTTTAACATAGTTCTTTTCCATTTAAGAGAATTAATATTCTGGTGTGAATTTGGTCCTGAATTTCCCTGTAGGATAAAATTATTATAAGTCCTCTTAGTTAAATTTATAAGGGAGAAGGAATTTTCCTTAAATCTACTCTGTGGTCAGCTGTCAGTCATCTCCGAATAAAAGTTAAGCTTATTTTCCACACAAATTTAACAAATGGGCCTTTCGTTAAATGAATAAGTCATTTTGGTGCATTTAGAAGATTAGATTTTGAAACTGTCACTGTTGTTGAACTGAAATGTTAAGATTTGCATATGTGACTTTAGACTTAATTGTTCTTGGCGTGTGAAGTTTGGCTAATTTCTTAATTATATTTTGAATTAAAGTTTTGAAGTGAATATAAAAAGAAAAATAGATATATTGGAGAGTCTTGGATAATAGTTGGAACTAGAACTGATTTTGGATAAGTCATAACTTGAACTGCCTAGGTTCTGTGATTGAATATAAAATTTTTTGATCAAAGTAAATCTTTACACACATTTTTTGCGATAAGTCTCACCTTCAGTGCAAAACCCAGCCTGAAATCAGATAATTATTAATAACAAAAGGTAAGTATACCTTAGTTTAACCAGACCACTGAGCTGATTAACAGCTCTCCTAGGGCTGACCCGAAGGATTAGACTTATTTTACGTGGCTAAGAACCAATTGGTCACCTAGCAACGGGACCTACAGCTTATTGTGGAATCCGAACCACATTATAGCGAGAAATAAATTTCTGTCACCAGAAATAAATTCCTCTAATTCTTCATTGGCCGGTCGGAGAATCGAACGCCCGCCCAGCAAAGTGCTAGCCGAGAACGATGTCGACCCGTCCAACGAGGAACTACATTATTAATATTTACTGAGAATAACTGCTTGCAAAGGCAGCTTCCTTCAGACCTATTTCGTCTTAAAATACAATTTCAACTGAGCGTTAAACAGCGCACCCCGTAGGGGGGATTTAGTGCCGTCAGTGCGCCTGGCGTTGCGCACTGTAGGCATTACTAAAGGTCCTTTGCAGCGTCCCTTCGTTAGGCCCCTATAGTTGCAACCCCTTTCATTCCTTTTACTGTACCTCCGTTCATATTAGCACCCTTCCGTCCTGTTATCCACCCTCTCCAAAACGATAATTTCATAGTGCGACTGAGAGAGGTTTTCCTCCTGTTACACCTTTCAAACCTCTTACTCTCAATTTTCCTTTCAGCGCCGAATGACCTCATAGCTCCCAGCGCTTGGCATTTGGGCTAAACTCCATAGATTCCATTCCGTTCCATGTACACGGCGTTGGATCCCGTATTTACCCGAGTGCGTGGGTCAGCTTTAAGAGCAAGCAAGGTCCAGTTCGCGAGTGGTATCCTGTAGCGAATCCTGCGTCTCATAGGATACCTAAAGCTTTGGCAAGCAAGAAGGTTTTATTATTATTATTATTATTATTATTATTATTATTATTATTATTATTATTATTTTATTTCCTCTCATATGGCATAAGGTACCTCTATAGCTATAGTTGCTCAGATATATATATATATATATATATATATATATATATATATATATATATATATATATATAAATACGTATATATATATATATATATATATATATATATATATAGAGAGAGAGAGAGAGAGAGAGAGAGAGAGACTGGGTGGGGAGAAGAAATATTTTCTGTACAGCCGCTACAGCGTACAATCAAGGCCACCGAAAATAGATCTATCTTTCGGTGATCTCGGTATAATGCTGTATGAGCCGCGACCCGTGAAACTTTAGCCACGACACGATGGTGGCCTGTCCTATATTGTTGCCAGATGCACGATTATGGCTAAATTTAACTTTAAAAAAAATAAAAACTACTGAGGCTAGAGGGCTGCAATTTGGTATGTTTGATGATTGGAGGATGGATGATCAACATACCAATTTGCAACCTTCTAGCCTCAGTAGTTTTTAAGATCTGAGGGCCGACGGAAAAAGTGCGGACAGAATAAAGTGCGGACGGACACACAAAGCCGGCACAATAGTTTTCTTTGACAGAAACTAAAAAAGGAGATAATAATTACTCCCAAATAAATAAACTTGCCATTTTAATCCCAACTATCGCCATTAACTCCTCATTATACTCTTGGCTGTCTGGGATAATGTATCGAACCTTCCTTCCGAGTCGCCATTAATCTCTATACATTATACCTTGCGTCGAGGAGTCAGAACAGAGAATAGAATATGTAGAATTTAGGCCAGGGGCCAAGCTCTGGGACATATGTGGTCATTCGGCGCTGAAACGGAAATTGACAGGAATAGGGTTTGAAAGAACCTTAAGTAATGCCTACAGTGCACCGCATGAGGCGCACTGACGGCGCTAACCTCCTACGGGGATCGAGGTTACAGGAAGATGAATGTTTAATTAGCGCAGAATCAGGAGTGGTGAGGTTTGGAACCGATTGGTCGAGAATGGAAGCATTTTCTCAAAGTCTTTTGAATGTAATTTGTTCCTCAGGCCTTTTGGGAACTCTAAAAAGGGATATTCTTGGTAATTCAATGTGATTTTTAATTCTTAAAAGAACGACATTTTGAATATATTTATAAAACTTACTGTAGTCCCTTATTCTCTTAATAATCCAATATGATTTTTAATTCTTAAAAGAACGACATTTTTTGATATCTTCAAATTACTGTAGTCCCTTATTCTCTTAATAATCCAGTATGATTTTTAATTCTTAAAAGAATGACATTTTTAATAAATATTTTCAAATTACTGAAGTGCCTCATTCTCTTAATAATCCAATGTGAGTTTTTTAATTCTTAAAAGAACGACATTTTGAATATATTTTTAAAAATTTCTGTAGTCCCTCGTCTTCTTGATAAGCCAATGTGATTTTTAATTCTTGAAAGAACGACATTTTGAATAAATAATTTTGAATTACTGTAGTCCCTCATTCTCTTAATAATCCGATATGATTCTTAATTCCTAAAGGAACAACATTTTAAATTATATTTTCAAATTACTGTAGTCCCTCATCCTCTTAATAGTTCAATGTGATTTTTCCTAGGAGAGCTGTTAATCAGCTCAGTGGTCTGGTAAAACTAAGGTATACTTAACTTAATTCCTAAAAGCACGACACTTTAAATTCCCTCATCCTCTGAACTCTCCAACCTGAAATTTAATTCTTAAAAGAACGACATTTCAAATAAATGTTTGCAATCCTTAAAAACAATAAATAGTAATTTACTAATCCACAAATGTAAAACGTCAGGGTTTGGAGTGCAAACACTGTAATTGCCGGATTAAACAGAAGTGCAATTACGACAGATTAAGAATAATTGTGGCAATCTGTTTAAAGAGAGAGAGCGAGAGAGAGAATGAATGTTTTGATAATTTGTTTGATCAATATCATAAATTCTTAAGTTGTTTATTCTGCTTTCTAGTGTTTGCTGAGGACGCTTTCTTTCTAGTTCAATTCTTTTTTACTGCTATTTAGGAAATGTTTAATATGTTATATATATATATATATATATATATATATATATATATATATATATATATATATATATATATATATATACTGTATATATATACATATATATTTATATGTATATCTATGTATATATACAAATATATATATACATATAGATAAATTATATATATGTATACATATACACATGTATATATGTATACATATACACATACATACATGACCTGACAAATATACCCAAACACGTACACTAACAGCCATTCCCAAGTTCTGTATTTTAAACATCGAATACTTACTGTACACGTCTTCATTACGCCCTCTTCGGGCGGGGGTGCAAGTAAGCTAGTACGAGAAATTAATGATGAAGAACGAACGCCCTAATTGCATGAATATGAAAATGACATTACCTCATTACCCGAGTTGTCCATATGTAAATCATGTCGCGTGCGAATCAGATTCAATTTTCGGATTTCATTTGCTCAGTAGTTTTTTATTATTATTTTTTTTTTTTTGTCATAGTCAAGTGGGCCCCTCCTTTGTCTGAGATTATTTTCATTTTCCTTCTTCTTCTTCTTCTTCTTCTTCTTCTTCTTCTTCTTCTTCTTCTTCTTCTTCCTTGTTCGCGGAATTTGAGCAAAGGGGGCAGATATTTTAGATATCTTGGATGGTCAACTGGGTCTTACTTTGCCTCTATTTATTTTTCTTCTTCTTCTTCTTCTTCTTCTTCTTCTTCTTCTTCTTCTTCTTCTTCTTCTTCTTCTTCTTCTTCGCAGAGTTTGAGTAAAAGGGGTAGATATTCAGATATCTCAGATAGTCAACTGGGTCTTCTTCTTCTTCTTCTTCTTCTTCTTCTTCTTCTTCTTCTTCTTCTTCTTCTTCTTCTTCTTATTCCTTGTTCGTAGAATTTGAGTAAAAGGTGTTAATATTTAAATAACTCGAATTCACCTTCCCAGGTGATTCAGGGGTGGAGGAAGATTCAGTACGTAGTGGGAAATGTATTTTAAATAACTGTAAGACTATTAAGAGCAGACGAAATGTGAATTCTTGTGTGTCTTAAATTATTATAAATTAACAAAAATGGACAAAATTAGACGTAACGTTGGAATGAATCAAGACCAAGAGATGTTTTGTTACAAAAAGGTAAAACTATTTAAAATTCAGTAAATGCTACTCTTCCCAAATAAACAACAAAAGACATGCTATTTAAAGCTCAGTAAATGCTACTTTTCCCAAATAAACAACAAAAGACATGCTATTTAAAGCTCAGTAAATGTTACTTTTCCCAAATAAACAACAAAAGACATGCTATTTAAAGCTCAGTAAATGCTACTTTTCCCAAATATACAACAAAAGGCAAAGCTATTTAAAATTCAGTAAATGCTACTTTTCCCAAATATACAACAAAAGGCAAAGCTATTTAAAATTCAGTAAATGCTACTTTTCCCCAATATACAAACAAAAGGCAACGCTATTTAAAGTTCATTAAATGCTACTTTTCCCAAATATAAATTACAATGTCGTGGATATTTAAATTACAATGTCGTGGATATTTAAAGGTCAGGAAATGATAATTTTTCTGAATATATAGGTGAAGTCAAAGCTATTTAAAGCTCAGTAAATGCTACCTTTCCCAAATATACATAAAATTTCATGGATATTTAAAGTTCAAGAAATGGTAATTTTTCTGAACATATAGCTGAAGGCAAAGATACATTCACCATTGTTTGGCTTACGTTGCAATTTCATGGGTATTTAAAGCTCAGGAAATGCTTCTTTTTCCAAATATACTAACAAAAAGCAAAGCCATCACCATTGGCCGACCTCAGGCGCCGAATCTTTACAGCAGTTAGGAAGAAACGACGTCAGTAAAACTTTGGAAATCTACGAAACACAGAAACTCGAAGCCTCACAAATAAAACCCCCCCCACAAAAACTGAACGAGATCACTTTATCAAGTGGTCTCCGGACGATCGCACACCACTGAAGAAGAAGAAGAAGAAGAAGAAGAAGAGGAGAAGGAGGAGGAGGAGGAGGAGGAGGAGGAGGAGTTGTTTCTCCAAAACAACTTTTACGGCAGTGGGGAGGACAGAAAACTTTCCGATCTAGTGCTCTCCTGGCGATCACACCACCACTGAACCACAGAAGAAGAAGAAGAAGAAGAAGAAGAAGAAGAAGAAGAAGAAGAAGAAGAAGAAGAAGAAGAAGTTCCAGTATATTCTCCAAAACAACTTTTCCTGTTGTGGGGAGGAGAGAAAACTTTCCGATCGCAAGGAAAACTGACTCAGCATTTTTTTTTATTTTTATTTTTTCTTTGACTCTCCAGAGAGGTGCATTGTCCGGGAAAACCATCCTGGCCCCTTCCCTGTTGTTCGTCTGACCCGCAAAACTAAAACTTCCCCCCCCCCACGCCCCCACTGGAAGTTTGTCACGAAGCAAACGGAGTTTGTTACATTATCGCTGTTTTATGCTGCCTGCGACAAAAAAGTTTTAGCCACCCATCCCCCCCCTAGGGGGCCTTTCGTTTCGTTTGTTTATGCTGATTTGTTTTTGGTTGTGGGGGGCTAGTTGTCTATAAGGGTACAGCCCCCACTGGACTTTTGCTTTTTCGGTCAGTAATTGTTGTGGTGACCTTGGTAGGAAATAAAGTCATGATATTCGTTGCAATATAAAAGCAGAAATAGGTTCATTTCACTTGAATTTTTCGTTGAAGTTTTAGGGAAGATATTAATCTTATTCATGACGATACAGAAATTTGTAAATGTATCAGATAAAAACGTAATATTATTGAGTGTGTGTATGTGTATTTAAATTAAGCGGTAATCGAGGCTTAATATTTGCGAGCATTAAAAAGTCAAGCTTGTGTAAGTGACAATATATGTATATATATATATATATATATATATATATATATATATATATATATATATATATATATATATATATATATATATATATATATATCCTTTCTCCTCTGGTGTCTTGGCATTTCTCCTGAGAAATGGTTTCATGCAGATATAAAAAAATAAAAAAATAAAAACTCGATTCCGAGACCCGGGTTCCATCAAAATTCAGCCATCATCCCCCTTTCTCGTTTATGGCCAGAAATTTTTTTTTTTTTTTTTTTTTTTTTAAGTGAAGGTGGATGTTTTTGGTACTGGTGATGTTGAAGCTGGTACAACCTCGCTTCATATTTTGACTTTCTCTTTTCCAAATCGCTTCTTTGCCTAAACCGTGTTTGTAGGTAATGATTTCTCTAAAGAATTATGTTTGTTTTTTAACAGACTCTTGATTTCTGTTTTTTAAAATGTAAATATTATTATTTTTTTTAAACCTTATAAATTTTGAAAGGCTGTAAGTATCAGTGTTTATATATTTTTGTCATCTCCCTCGGCTGGAAAAGTTCTATGTGCTTGTGGTATGTATTTCAAACAGTTTCTCTCTCTCTCTCTCTCTCTCTCTCTCTCTCTCTCTCTCTCTCTCTCTCTCTCTCTCTCTCTCTCTCTCTCTCTCTTCTATTTAGCAATTATTTATAAATATGTCACTGAAATATATGTAATAACCGCTTTTAATGGAATGAAGAATTTTGACTCTCTCTCTCTCTCTCTCTCTCTCTCTCTCTCTCTCTCTCTCTCTCTCTCTCTCTCTCTCTCTCTTGTTGATAGCCTAAATTTTGGTTAACAAGACAAGTGACAAATTTGATCTTAACCTAGAATGTGCTTATGCAAGTTTTATGGGACATATTCTTATTAAAAAAAATTTGTCAATAACCCAATAAAAATGCATAAGAACATAAATTCAGTCACCATTTGCTGCTACAGAATTAGTATTATCAGTATGGCTAATAATATTACTATGATCCACAATCATTTTAATTCTTGTATGTATAAGGACATAACTAGAATTACCATTACCTGTTATAATATATTAATATCAGTATGGCTATCATTATTCCAATGACCCATTTTCCTTATTTTCCCGTTTCTGCAAAGATTCAAAGATTTTACTGGATCACCTTTGTTGTTATAGAATTAGTAATATCAGTATGACTAATAACATCGCAAAGCTTCACTTTTCTCATTTTCCTGTTTCTGCAAAGATTTCTGCACCCACGCCTTTCCCAGAATGCTCTGGGACTGAACTTCGTGGGAATTTCAATTCTCTGGGTCGGTGTTCCCTTCTGAGTACCATTAATGCCATGAAAGAGTCGCATTGGTCCCTTCCACGAAAGGCACTGACAAATATACCCACGCGAGATTTAGGTTTGTTCCTTGGAAGCAGAGTAGAATTTAGGGGTGTGAAGTTATAACTCTTGCTTTTTTTTAATTCTAGGTTTTGTTACATTTTAGTTTTCTGTAAATGAGGACTATTGTGCCGGCTTTTGTCTCTGTCCGTCATAATTTTCTGTCGCCCTCAGATCTTGAAAACTACTGAAATTTCAGGGCTGCAAATTGGTATGATCATCACACTCAGTCATCAGACATACAGATTTCAGCCCTCTAGCCTCAGCAATTTATTTTATTTAAGGTTAAAGTGCTTATAATCATGCTTCTGGCAACGATATGGAATGACCACCACCGCGCCGTGGTTAAAGTTTCATGGACCGCGACTCATATACAGCATTATACAAAGGCCACCGAAAGATAGATCTATTTTCGGAGGCCTTGATTATACGCTGTAGCGGCTGTACAGAAAACTCGATTGCGCCGAAGAAACTTCGGCGCACTTTTTACTCGTTTTTCGTTAGTCTTTAAACTTTTGTGTCATTTAATTTTAAGGGATTAGGTCTCTCCTAATCCTTAAATATCCATATCGTTTTTTTAAGGAATTAGGTCCTCCTAAATCCTAAAATACCCATGTTATTTTATTTAAAGGAATTAGGTCGTCCTAAATCCTAAAATATCCATGTTCTTTTTTCTTTTAGGGAATTAGGTCCTTAATCCTTAAAATCCATGTCAATTTCCTTTCAAGGAATTGGGATATCCCCAGGAATTGAATGGGGTTCTTATGTCCGTATAACATTGCAATAACCTTTTACCAACTCTGTTATATTCATTCTTACTCATTTAACAACTGTAGCCTAATGAAACTTTATTAATTTTTGACAAAAAATATCGAGATTTGTTAGACATTATTAATCTTTGAAAAGGTTGATTAAATTTGTAGATCCTGCAACGAAAATCGATTTAAAATACTGAGATTTCATTACAGGGGAGACGTAACGTGTAAGGTTCCTGAATTGTACCAGATCTATTCTCATTTTCTTCGAGCCCTCATAGAAAACGGGACGTCGACTGACAGCTTGGCTCTAAATTCAGTAGACATCAAAAGTCCGTAAAATGAGTTCCCCCTAGGCCGGCCGCCTTTATTAAAACAAAGTTCATTCGAGTGTAGGGACGAACGAGAGGGCCTCGGCTAGAAATTAATAACAAGGTCAGATTTTCGGGAACCCTGGTGACGCCTAGATTGGTTTTGGAATATGAAAGATACGCAGATAGAGTGGGCGGTTGGAATCTTCAGTTTGATATGAGTTGATGTATTACTGAGGGAAGAGATTGAGAAAGACGGACTTATTCAGATAAAGGTTAAAAGGGAATTGATTGAAAAATTTTGATGAATGGAAGCTAACTGAAAAAAAAAAAATTACTGAATGAAAATTAACTGAAAAAGTATGAAGTCTCTTGGGAATTCATTCTACAGGAATATTTTTAAACGTATAGTCGATAACACGAATCACAGTTACTTATTATTATTATTATTATTATTATTATTATTATTATTATTATTATTATTATTATTACTCAGAAGATGCACCCTATCTATGTGAAACTAAGCCTACCAAAGAGGCCATTGACTTGAAATTCGAGCTTCCACAAAGAATGTGGTTTCATTTGAAAGAAGTAACTGAGGGTAATAGGAAATACAAAAAGAATAGATTAGTTATTAGAAAAGAAAAAAAAAATATTAATCAACAAATTAGGAAATACACAGATAAAAATGTCAGCCAATCACGAAATACTAGGAGTGAAAGAGTTCTTTTTTGGCCTAGGACAGGGATACTTAGATAGAAATGCAAGACACTTATTAAATAAAGGAGTAAGAGAGTATGTTTTATTTTTTTTGGCTTACAGAAGCTTTCCCATAGGCCATCAGGCTTTCCCCTGCTAATGCAGATCTCTGATCACACGATTTTATCCAGCGTTCCAGCCCGCGCCCGTATTTCTAATTGTCTCCGGAACAAGCCAATTCCATTCTGAGCCCTATGCCATTATGCCATTAGGGCCAATTACCATTTCCTGCCTACCACAGTCCTCCATCTTGGTTAGCCTTATTTTGGGGAAATCACAGGGACCCCCATTGCCATAACTAAAAGGGGGGCCAAGGACTCGTGTATGTGTTTCTTAATTGACTGTGACAGAACTGATATAGGCATTAAGATATTCAAGATTAAGATGCTTCTAATGTTTTCGAAATACATGTAACTATTTCATCTTTCCTGTGTCTTTGAATGGAAAGGGAAGTGTACTTTGTATTTGAGTGTAATTGATTTTTTGATACAGGCATTAAGATATTCAAGATTAAGATTCTTCCAACGTTTTCGAAATACATATAACTATTTCATCTTTCCTGTGTCTTTGAATGGAAAGGGAAGTGTACTTAATATTTGACTATAATTGATTTAATACAGGCATTCACATAGTTAAGATTACGATACTTCAAATGTTTTTGAGATATACAGAGCGTTTTTAACTTAATATAACAGAATGAATACTGGCATTCAGACACTCAAGATTATAATACTTTTAATGTTTATGGGACAGAGAGTTTTCATCATAATTAAGCTTTTCAAAGACTGCAGCAGAATGAATACTGATATTCATGTATTCAAGCACGATGCTCTTAATGTTTACGAAACAGATGGAACTGTATTTTCAATCAGTTTCCAATATTATTGTTATTATTATTCAGAAGATGAAACCTATTCATATGGAACAAGCCCACCAAAGGGGCCACTGACTTGAAAGTCAAGCTTCCAAAGAATATTATGGTGTTCATTAGGCAGAAATAAGAGGAAGTAAAGGAAAATACAGAAAGAGAAGAGATCCCACTTATTAAAAAGAAAAAATAAATTAATAAAATGAAAAATTGATAAAAATGGTATTAAAATTCAAGGAGAATAGTATTAGGGTAGTAATGCATTGCACATTCGCTTGAACTTCTGAAGTTCCAATTCTACGACATCCTCTGGGAGGCTGTTTCACACTCCAACGGTGTGAGGAGGAATAAAGGACCTCTGGAACTTTGGAGAAGTTCGACAGCTTGGCACATTTACTGCATATTGGCGCGTCTGCTGTTCAGCGAATCTGGTCGTTCTCGGCAGATAAAGGGGATCACTTGATGTGGTTAATGGTTGAACATTCTCGATTGCAACGTTAGGAAGGGAGCGTTGCTATGCCAAAAAGTGAAGGTTTGTGGCCTTTTGTAGATTAAATAAAGAAGAATAAAGGAACTGGTATGATATAGTGTAAGAGTTTATTTTAAAAAGTATAAGAAATGAAATCGTTTTTATAATTTCACTTTCCATCAGTGCGGATTTTTACCATATCAGATTCTGTGAGAGGATTTTTTAAAGTTAATCAATTAGGTGCATACCAAGGAATAGTGGAATATATATATATATATATATATATATATATATATATATATATATATATATATATATATATATATATATATAGCCTATATACATACACACACACATATTCAAATTGACAGACCAACTTATTTCTGGTACATCACAAATAGACATTATATATACTTCAAAAACGTAGCAAATCCAAATAGCATATACCCCACAACACTTCGCAATGCTCCATCACGCCAATTTTAGCCCATTTCGTATTTTTACATAAATTTCACCCGAGCTTAATGAGATTACTTGGCACAGCCCGGTCGGATGACACAATATGTCTGATATTTTTAAATCGATTTTTACCGCCGTCTATCCGCAAAGTTTGGCGCAGGTTGGAAATGAGTATTGTAAATTATCTGAATTTTTATTCGTTTGTCTGATCAATTATTTTCCTCGCATTATGATGCGGTATTTTGGACGTTGGTGGCAGTTAATATGGTTTGGTCATGTCTAATTTTTAGTTTTCTGTAAAAGAAAACTATTGTGCCGGCTTTGTCTGTCCGTCCGCGCTTTTTCTGTCCGCCCTCAGATCTTGAAAGCTACTGAGGCTAGGGGGCTGCGAATTGGTATGTTGATCATCTACCCTCCAATCATCAAACATACCATATTGCAGCCCTCTAGCCTCAGTAGGTTTTATTTTATTTACGGTTAAAGTTAGCCATAATCGTGTTTCTGGCAACTATATAGAACAGGCCATCACCGGGCCATGGTTAAAGTTTCATGGGCCACGGCTCATACAGCATTATACCGAGACCACCGAAAGATAGATCTATCTACGATGGCCTTGATTACACGTTGTACAGAAAACTCGAATGTGCCGAAGAAACTTCGGCGCATTTTTAACTTGTTTTATTAGAAAACTTCTATAGATTTTGTTGTTACGCTACATAATCCGCTTAGAACAGATTGCAATATATATTTATTTATTTTTCGGTTTGTAGTTAAATTGTTAACAGATAATGTTAAATTAACAGTCAGCGTTTTTCACAGACGCAATGCGGACTCAGGTTAAAGGTGAAATGATAAAGAGAACATTACCACCTCTGTTTTTGAGTGAGTTGATAAAACAGAATAATAATAATAATAATAATAATAATAATAATAATAATAATAATAATAATAATAATAAAAGGTAGAAAGAGTTACTGGTCTGTAGCAGCGTTGAAAGGTTTATATCTATAGAATAAAAGAAATTATTCAAATACTCTATGTATATATATACTGTATATACTCACATATATTCATATAAATATGAGGGTATATATATATATATATATATATATATATATATATATATATATATATATATATATATATATATATATATATATATATATATACATATGTATGTATATACATGTATATATACATACATATACATCTTTACAACAAAGCTTCGCAGAGAATATGACACAAAACAGTAATACCTTTATGAAACACACTACTATGCAGAACCTCTCACACTGACAGGAAAATACTTCTTATAGAAAACGGGAAGCTACACAACTCACCACGCAACAGAAAATGGGAGTGTCTACTCTCCTAGTTGAAGTGGTCACTGAAAATATTATGACGTCCCAAAGTCATCAGAATTTGTGCTTTTCGCTAATGCGTTCTGAAAGTGTACTCATAGCATGTGTGTATAATGACAGTTGGTGTTTTACAGCTGAAAATTTTATTTTGTAGTTTCTAATATTTTTTAATAAATTGTATAGGTTTTCAAATATGGATTTCTTCTTAGGTTGCTGCATTATGTTTTATTGGAAAGAGAACCTATTATTATTATTATTATTATTATTATTATTATTATTATTATTATTATTATTATATTATAGATTCCTTCTCTTCAGGTTGCGGTATTGTGTTTTACTGGAAGGAGAACCTATTATTATTATTATTATTAACTTGGATGGGAAGGCTCCGCCCGAGGGTACATGCCCCGGGCAGCCAATCATAATTCAGCACCGATCATGACCTCCCCTATAAATACCAACCCGAGCACATCGTTTCTTCAGACCTCCTGCAACCACGTCCAGAGGATGACCAACGAGCTGGTCGAAACATGTCGACGGTACCTACAATAGAACCTGAACCCAGACGAACGATTTCTGATTGAATATTATTATTATTATTATTATTATTATTATTATTATTATTATTATTATTATTATTATTATTATTGACTTGAAATTCAAGCTTTCAAAGAATTTGGCGTTCAATCAAAAGAAAGTTTCAGAAGACGATAGGCAATGAAGAAAGAAGAGATCACTTATTAGACAAGAAAAAATAAATTTATAAACTGATAAATAAATAGATGAAAATATAGATAAATGAGTAAAATTCTAGGTGAATTTAATAGCAAAAATAGATTTTATATCTTCTGTTTAGAAATGCTCTGAGCGTAAGGTTTATTTATTTATATATATATATATATATAATAATTTTTTTCACAGAAATCAACGATATTCAATTTATTCTTTAAAAAAACAATAAAAATTACGCTCTAAGGGAATCCTTGTATGCCCTTAGGAAACACGTGTTGAAACAGTTGAATTTACTGTTTATTTTTTGAGATTTTTCATTTTTATTTATCTCACATTGAATTGTGTGCTGTAAATAGTGAGCTTTACTAGTTCAGTGGATATTTTTTTTTCACTTTTTCTAAATAAACTCAACTGTGGAGAATTTTCGTCTTTTTTCATGATGTTTCAGGTGAAATCTCTCTCTCTCTCTCTCTCTCTCTCTCTCTCTCTCTCTCTCTCTCTCTCTCTCTTCTTCTTCTTCTTCTTCTTCTTCTTCTTCTTCTTCTTCTTCTTCTTCTTCTTCTTCTCTCTCTCTCTCTCTCTCTCTCTCTCTCTCTCTCTCTCTCTCTCTCTCAACTTCCTGTAAATTTTTGTACGTAACTTTTAAAATCCTCTTCCCTCAAGAATTTGAGGCCTTTCATTCTCATAATAAAAAATTAACGATAGCAAAAAAAAAAAATCCAAAAATATATCTCTAGTTTCCCCAAATCTTTTCCTGACTAGAAACGACCTAGAAGAAACCCTGGGGAGTCTCCTAAAGAAATTCTCCTAGAGAAATTCTCCCTAGAGGAATTCGTAAGATGTTCAATCGTCTGTAGCGAAATTATCTGGGGAGAAAAAAAGATACCTCGTTTAAACTGTGGTTCCTTTTGACTCTCGCCTTCAGGATATATATATATATATATATATATATATATATATATATATATATATATATATATATATATATATATATATAAAGACTATTGGCATCATGGAAAAAATTTGGGAAAATGCCAGAAGACTATTTTCCGGTCCTGCCTCGTTCTTCCGACTGACTTTTTAGTTATTTTATTTTATCTTTTTTTTTTATCTTAAAAGGACATAGACTGGTACATGTTTAATTGGTTTAAATGGCGAGGTTCGAGTGCTTATGGTAAGGGAAGGTCTTCCTTCCAGGATATGAATGACAGAAATTTCGTCTGATATTGAGTATGTTTTTTTTTTTTATGGGGCATTTTAAATGGGATGTGTCGCCTTTGAATTTTTACTCTGCAAGGAATAGTGAATATCTCTCTCTCTCTCTCTCTCTCTCTCTCTCTCTCTCTCTCTCTCTCTCTCTCTCTCTCTCTCTCTCTGCATTTCTGAAATACAAAGATTGCTCATTTATATATATATATATATATATATATATATATATATATATATATATATTAAGGCGCATTTTTGGGTAATTTTGTCATGGTTAAATAAAAAAGCCCTGATTTATTATTATTATTATTATTATTATTATTATTATTATTATTATTCAGAGGATAATATTCTTTGAAAGCTTGATTTTCAAGCCAGTGGCCCCTTTGGTGGGCTTGTTCCATATGAATAGGGTCCATCTTCTGAATAATAATAATAATAATAATAATAATAATAATAATAATAATAATAATAATAATAATAATAATAATAAAAGTCCACAATCATTTAGTAAATAGTATTACTCTACAATTGTGGATTTATACTACACAAACTGTTTTTCACGAAATTGTGAATTTCTTATCAATAATAATAATAATAATAATAATAATAATAATAATAATAATAATAATAATAATAATAATAATAATAATAATAATAAGCTTTTGGAAGATGCCTAAAGATTTTCTGGAACATCTCAGGGCATTAACTTCCGGATATCTGACGATATATGGGTCCATTTTTTTCTAATTTTTTTTTTTATTTTTAGAAATAAAATCTGGATGGTTGATATAATACTGAACGGAGCGTTCCGATGGATTAAATGGTTTGTGGTGAATAATTCTCTTGTTTTTTTTTCATTTAAGCAATATTCTATTTATTTTATTTTTTATGTCTTTCTGTAGCTTATATAGAACGCTTTGAAGGACTTATAGATGGCCGGAAATCTAGGTTACAGGGTTAGTGCTTTTTTTTTACAGGGTGTTTTTGTAAAAAAAATTTTTTCTTACAGGGTGTTTTTGCTATGATTTTTTTTCTTACAGGGTGTTTTTGTAAAAAAAATTTTCTTACAGGGTGTTTTTGTAAAATTTTTTTTCTTACAGGGTGTTTTTGATATAATTTTATTTTGTGACAGGGTATTCTTGCTTTATGATGTCCCTTTTTGGCGATTGGTCTTTGATTCTTAAGCGTGTACACACACACACACACACACACACACACACACACACACACACACACACATATATATATATATATATATATATATATATATATATATATATATATATATATATATATATATATATGCATATATATATATATATATATATATATATATATATATATATATATATATATATATATCTTATGGTTACCCAGTCAACAAAGAGATCAACTGATGCAAACTATTACGATAATGGAACTCGTGTCAAATTTTGTATATATAAAATCCCCTGATCATTTGTCCTTACTGCCATCAGTTACGCTGAATAACGCAGTCATTTCAAGCGGGATAATTTTAGATCAGTGATTCTCAAACTGGGTGCCGTGGCAACCCTAGGGTGCCACAGACAGTGCCTAGGGGTGCCACAAGATTGCCATGAATTCTGTCTTGGCTAGAACATCCCAGTGAACATTTGTAAAAAAAAAAAAAAAAAGTTTGCAGAAGTGTTCATATAAATATGATCAGTGTGTCCACTCATATATATATATATATATATATATATATATATATATATATATATATATATATATATATATATATTATACGGTATGGATAATATGGTGCGATGGTGAAGATGGGGTGCCAAGTAATGATTACATTAGTTAGGCTGCCATCACTAAAAAAAAAAAAAAAGATAGGGAACAACTGCTTTAGATGGTAGAAAGATAGAGAAAAGAATTTTGTTATATGTTATTATCGTTTTTTAGTTTCATTTCGTTACATTTTTTTTTTTGTAAAGCAATAATATTGAAAATTTGTTATTTTCGATATTTTATGCAACTCGAATATTGAACATCATCTCCCAAGCAATTCTTAATGCAAATAGCGCCTGTAAGTTCGTGTACCTGATATTTTCAAATACTTTAACAAGATCCCAAAATGTATCATTAACTTACAATAATTTTGAAGTAAAATCACAGTGAAAACTAACCTGGCGAGCGAAACATATCGACACTGAACTTTCTGTGCCAAATCCCTTTACCCGACATATTCAAATACTTTAAGAAAATTCCAAAATGTATCATTAACTTACAATAATTTTGAAATGCAAAATCATTGTAAAAACTAACCTAGCGAGCGAAACATATCGACTTTGAACTATCCTTTCTGTGCCAAATCCCTGTACCTGACAATTTCAAATAGTTGAACAAGATTCCAAAATGTATCATTAACTTACAATGCTTATGTAATGTAAGATTATCATATAAACTAACCAGGTGAGCGAAACGTATCGACACTGAGCTATCCTTTCCGTACCACGGCTCCGTCGAGGAAGTTGGGACTCTGCTCATTACGAGTTTTCGATAATTCTTACAAAGGCTCTGTGGTCCGAGGTGCAATATTACTTGTAATAATATTTTAGTGGTGGCTTGTGGATGTCTTTATTTCTCTATTTCTTTCTCTCTCTCTTTATTTTTTCTTGTCTTTATTTAAATATTAAGCTGAGACACCTTATGGACAGTCAACAGAATAATAATTCTTTTAATATCTTAAACCTTAGTTACACCTAACAGTATTAGCTTTTATATCAAAATGCTGAATGGATATTTGTCTATAAATTTGGTAGTATATACTATATATATATATATATATATATATATATATGTGTGTGTGTGTGTGTGTGTGTGTGTGTGTGTGTGTGTGTAGTATTATGTATATATATATGCATAACAAAATTTGTTAGATGAATATTAGCAAGCAAATTGAGTGAGAATCTCTAACATTCATTCAAAAACAGAAAGACCCTCTTGAATGGTCTCTTAATACATTGACAGAGAGAGAGAGAGAGAGAGAGAGAGAGTTCAATCACTAAGTGATCGGAGTGATTATATAGATCCGTCAGCCTACCCGCCGCCGATGACCGGTCGGTCCACAACTGTTCGGGTAACTGACCAGACTGTTTATTGACCTGCCGTTATGGTGATTGACAGGTTGATAGGGCAAATTACAGTTTGCCATGACGCGCTGGCATCCAGAGAGAGAGAGAGAGAGAGAGAGAGAGAGAGAGAGAGAGAGAGAGAGAGAGGGGGGTCAGTGGCCTGTCCTGTTTTGGGGGAGAGTCTCGCTATCTCTGATGGTGAAGATAGAGATATCTCGAAGAAGATATCTATCTCTTTTTTTTTTAAAAGGTTTTGTATTATCAGCACAAGAGAACCATTATTCTTCCTCTCTTTTTAAGTTACACTTCCCACGTCGTTTGTTTTGATTCTCCTTCTTCGTTTCCAGGTTCCTCCTACGTTCGAGATAATGGTAGTTCTTTTGCAAATACCTTTTTTTCATTTTTTTTCTTTTATTTCTGGCGGTCTCTTAAATCTCATGAATATTTTGATGGCAGTGTTATCGATGGAAATAGAAGTTATGATCCAATTTCTGTTTTTTCTTTTACGTAACTCGTCATGAATAATTCAAACAGCAATTTTTATGTTGCATCTTCCGGCTGTTGGCGTGAAGTCTGCTTAGAGTGATCTTTTTTTTTATTTTTTTTATTTTTTGTATTTTTGTAACCCAGTCATTCTGCAATACCATCTTTTTATATGGTAATTAAAGTTATTTATTTTTCTGAAAAGAAAACTATTGTTTTTTCAGGTGTATCGGTTTTATCACATTTTCCTGTAACCTCTCTCTCTCTCTCTCTCTCTCTCTCTCTCTCTCTCTCTCTCTCTCTCTCTCTCTCTCTAGAGACTTCGATTTTTTCATAAAGGTGTTTGACTAACATCTACCAGGTGCCTAATTCACAGCCTAGATCAACAGAGGGTCAAAATTGACATTTCAAGAAATGAGAAACTGAACATTTAAGGAAGTCAGTACGACTTCAAAGTGAAGAATTTGAACGAATTTTACTGGATGTTCATCAGATTTCTCACTTCCAGAGAAAGAATTTAAATGAATTTCAGTTGATATTCAACTCATTTCTCATCTCCAAATAAACAAATTCAAAGAATCTCAGGTGATGTTCATCTGAATTCTCACTTCCAAATAGAGAATTTTAAATGAATCTTAGTCTATATTCAACTCATTTCTCACCTCCAAATAAATAAATTCAAAGAATCTCGGATGATATTCACCTCAATTCTTACTTCCAAATAAAGAAGTCAAACGAATTTCAGTTGATATTCACCTCATTTTTCACCTCCATACAAAAGATTTCAAAGAATCTCAGGTGACACTCACCTCAATTCTCACTTCCAAATAAAGTATTTAGACGAATCTCAGTTGATATTCGTCTGGTTTCTCACTTCCAAATAAAGTATTTAAACGAATCTCAGTTGATATTCATCTACTTTCTCACTCAACATGGCTTCCAATGTCACAAATAGACTGAAGAATGACTAATGTTTTTCTGCTGATCACTGAAATGGCCACCAAGAAAATTCATCCAAAAAAAAAAAAATCCACGCCTATTCCCTCTCTCTAATCCGGTATCGAAAAGGTGCCGATTTAGGGAGGTGTGAGGGAAAGGCGGCGGGGGGGGGGGGCAGAGGTTGGCAGCTCGAGGGGAGTGCATTCGGCTTAATATAGAATCCGCTGGAAAAGCTTTTATGTTGTTTCCGGCAATTAAGCTCAGCGGAGGTTTATTTCAAAGTGTGTCGGTGGATGAAAGGGCTCCGGGAACAGCAGTCTCGCTCGCGTGTCGCAACGCTCGCCAGGATGAGCACTGTGTGATTTACTCTCATTCTGCGACTCGCTGGAATTTGCACCGAGGTTTGAATTGATATGTCGAAGATTCCGGGTAATGGAGCGTTCCATTTGCTTTGAATTTGTAGGAGGCAATCCGTTCAATTATCTGCTTTTCTTAACTTCTATTTTTTAGGTTGTTTTATGCTGTAGTTTTTTAATTGATATCCCAAAGGTACAAGGTAATGGAGTGTTCCATTTGATCTGAATTTGTAGAAGGCAATCCGTTCAATTATCTGCGTTTCTTAACTTAATTCTACGTTGTTTCCACGCCCACTCTAAGAGCTGGTCCTTCCCTCCACGCCCACCCCCCTCCCCACTGTGAGTAAAATTTCCTCCCAGATTTAAAGGAAAATAATAAAAAAAGCGAAAGTGAAACGGTGTTTTTATACTTTTGGGAATGAATTAGTGAGATACCTGACACTGCTTCTTAGCGACTCTTATTAAGAGAATAAGGGATATAATTAGAGAATTTTTTATTTTTCCCATGGCTCGAGCCCCCCTTGGAAATTGCTGACGCCCTTAGTGGGGCGCCCGACCCCCAGGTTAAGAACCATTGCTCTATGAAGATGACACTGCTTCTTAGCAACTCTTGTTGAGAGAATAAGGGATATAATTAGAGAATTTTTAATTTTTCCCCATGGCTCGAGCCCCCCCTTTGGAAATTACTGATGCCCCCTAGGGGGGTACCCGACCCCCAGGTTAAGAACCATTGCTCTATGAGGATGACACTGCTTCTTAGCAACTCTTCTTGAGAGAATAACGAGTATAATTAGAGAATTTTAATATTCCCCCATGGCTCGAGCCCCCCCTTTGGAAATTACTAATGCCCCCTAGGGGGGCACCCGACCCCCAGGTTAAGAACCATTGCTCTATGAAGATGACACTGCTTCTTAGCAACTCTTGTTGAGAGAATAAGGGATATAATTAGAGAATTTTTAATTTTTCCCCATGGCTCGAACCCCCCTTGGAAATTACCGACGCCCCCCAAGGGGGGGCACGCCCCCTCCCCCAGGTCAAGAACCACTGCTCCACGAGGAAAACAAAACAGAAAACTCAGTCCTACGAGAGAGGACGAAAAGGGAAGACGTCTTTTGTAAGGAATTATATGAGAAGATTAACCACACAGGATTCAGGCTGTGGTGGGCAGAAGGGATTTTCCCTTCTCCCGACAATTTATTTTGTCGTGGGTTTCCCACTCCTGGTTCCGTCGATTAAGTTTTATGCTTTTCGCCGTCTTTTAGAAAAGAAATATAAAGGGGTTTTTTTGTGGTTTGTTAATCGTGCGGAAATATATGGTTGAATTCAGTTTTTATTTTTATTGATTTTTTTTAGGTTTTTTGTTGAATGGTGAGATATATTTCAAGCCGTTATGATTCAGGAGAAATAATCTTGAGTTTTAAGTAAAGAAATAATGAATTTGTGTCAAATAAGGGTCGAAACGTTATTATTATTATTATTATTATTATTATTATTATTATTATTATTATTATTATTATTATTTAGAAGGTGAACCCTGTTTATGTAGAAGACGCCTACAGGGGCCATTGACTTGAAATTCAAGCTCTAGTAATAATAATAATAATAATAATAATAATAATTATTATTATTATTATTATTATTATTATTATTATTATTATTATTATTATTATTATTATTATTATTATTATTATTATTATTATTATTCAGGAGATGAACCCTATTCATATGGCACAAACCCACAGGAGCCACTGACTTGAAACTCAAACTTCCAAAGAATATTAAGGTGTTCATTCGAAAGAAGTTACAGAAGATGATAGGAAGCATAGAAATAAGAGATTAGTCGTTAGGAAAGAAAAAAAGATAAATTAGTAAACAGATAAAAATATAAATGAATGAGTCAGTTACAAGGTGAATCGTTTTAGGGTAATAATAATAATAATAATAATAATAATAATAATAATAATGATAAGAAGAAGAAGAAGAAGAAGAAGAAGAAGAAGAAGAAGAAGAAGAAGAAGAAGAAGCCATACCTTTCGACTAAAATAATAATAATAATAAGAAGAAAAAGAAGAAGAAGAAGAAGAAGAAGAATAAGCCATATCTTTCGACTACAAAAATAATAATAATAATAATAATAATAATAATAATAATAATAATAATAATAATAACCCAGACCACAAAATCAGTAGATCTGATTCGATCGAAATTCCAGAGAGAGAGAGAGAGAGAGAGAGAGAGAGAGAGAGAGAATAGGCACCGACTTTGCGTTAAGGACTCCCTGGGTACGAGTTAAAGGCGCAACTCCTCCCACGAAGGAGTAGGATTGAGGATAGGATTTTCGGGGGCTGAGATCCTACGACAATCCTTGTATAAAATTACCAAGGTGCCAGAGTGGTATCTCGTTTTGGACAACAGTACCCATCCCGCTTCGTGCCCAATGTTAAGGGAAAAATGCCCAATTTCACTGTAATACCCTCGAGATTCTATGACAAGCCTTGTCTAAAATTGCAGCCCTCTAGCCTCAGTAGCTTTCATTTTATTTAAGGTTAAAGTTAGCCATGATCGTGCGTCTGGCAACGCTATAGGTGCCAAAACAAAGGCCACCACCTGGCTGTGGCTGAAAGTTTCATGGGCCGCGGCTGAGAGTTTCATAGCCAGTGGTTGAGAGTTTCATACAGCATTGTACGCTGTACAGAAAACTCGATTGCGCCGAAGTTTCTTCGGCGCAATCGAGTTTTCTGTACAGCCACTTCAGCATATAATCAAGGCTACCGAAAATAGATCTATATTTCGGTAGTCTCGGTGTAATGCTGTATGAGCCGCGGCCCATGAATCTTCAACCACGGGCCAGTGGTGGCTTATCCTATATCATTGCCAAAAGCACGATTATGGCTAAATTTAACCTTAAATAAAATAAAAGCTATTGATGCTAAAGGGCTGCAATTCGGTATGTTTGGTGATTGAAGGGTGGATGATCAACATACCAATTTGCAGCCCTCTAGAGTCAGTAGTTTTTAAGATCTGAGGGCGGACAGAAAAAGTGCGGACGGACAGACAAAGTGCGGACAGAAAAAGTGCGGACGGACAGACAAAGTGCGGACAGAAAAAGTGCGGATAGAATAAAGCGCGGACAGAAAAAAGTGCGGACAGAAAAAAGTGCGGACAAATAAAGTTCGGACGGACAGAAGTACATTTTCATTTCAGACAAAGCGGACGCTTATCCATTATGAAAGCGGAAAAGCAACCTCCCTTTTCTGTTCCATCCATCACCCAAATGCTGGGTGGGCCAAGTATGAAATTTGGGGGATAATAACTTTTACAGAATTCGTGGAGTTCCGTGAGCGAAGCAAAAAGCACCATTAGCGAACGCCACTTTATCACAATGTGCTTGATTTATGCCTTTTTTTTTTTACAATCATAATTTCACAATTCTAGATATAGTCTTGTCTTTGTCTTCATATTTTTAGTTTTCTGTAAAAGTAAACTATTGAGATGACGTTGTCTGTCCAGCCGCACTTTCTCTGTCCGCCCTCAGAGGCTAGAGGGCTGCAAATTGGTATGTCGATCATCCACCCTCCAATCATCAAACATACCAAATTGAAGCCCTCTAGCCTCAGTAGTTTTTATCTTATCTAAGGTTAAAGTTAGCCAAAATCGTGCGTCTGGCAACGCTACAGGACAGACGCGACTCATACAGCATAATACGCTGTACAGAAAAGTCGATTGCGCCGAAGTTTCTTCGGCGTATTTTTACTTGTTATTTATTTTCCTCGAGAATTATTCATTATTTTAATTCCTCCCACTTCAATTAAGTTCCCGTGTTTTCAAAATACTTTTTCAGTTATCCTTCCATTTTAGTGTTTTCCATTAACCATTATTCACTTTTCATCTTAATCCTTAGTCGGGGTCGCTGTTTTGAATGAGCCTTCTTCAATTACTTCTACCCTGAACGGTTCACTTCATAACTGATTTTGACTGGAGGTCATTTGGTAGCAACCAGGAATTTCAAACTGTCATAATTACGAACTTATATTTTAAAGAGGTATATTTTTGTCTGTTCAACTGTATTTTTTTAAATAATCATAATTATCTTATTCATAATTTTAAATGAGGTATTTTCGATGTCTCTTCAACTGATTTTTTTCAGGACAGAGAAAATAAATAAATATAAGGAAATATTAACCAAGAAAGCAGCCCAAAGGTCACGCAAATATCCAAACTCATTACAGGGTTATAATTATTCAACATAATCTATAAATGTGAAATTATGTTACCAATTTATTACTCTGTAACAATAAATTGTTGATGATTGTGTATTATATATATTTTTCTTTCCATTCCAGGTGAGCGTTCCTTGTACGTTTGAAAATTCGTCTTCATTCTCCCGAAAAAAGGGTATTTATATTTTCATATATTTTTTTTTAAATAACCGACAGGATATTTAAATATCCACGTTCTTGAAAGTAACCAAAGAGGGTATTTACGTTCTCACATTCTTGAAAATAACCGACGGGATATTTACATTTTTAAATTCCGGAAAATAACTGACAGGATATTTAAATTTCCACATTCTGGAAAATAACTGACAGGATATTTAGATTTCCACATTCTTGAAAATAACTGACAAGACATTTAACCTTCCATATTCTTGAAAATAACTGACAGGATATTTAAATATCCATGTTCTTGAAAATAACCGACAGGATATTAAATTTCCAATTCTTGAAAATAACCGCCAGGATATTTAACTTTTCTCACTCTCATAAATAATCGATAGGATATTTAAATTTCCACGTCCTTGAAAATAGCCGACAGGCTATTTACATTACACCTCCATATTCACGAAAACCAACCTGTCAGAATGTTAATTATCCAATAAAGAAATGGCTTCTCCTAACTGCAACAACACGTGAACAATGCCCTCAATTTATGCAGTGACTTATTAAAGTGGGACGCGCCGGAGAAGCTGATTATTTATTGCCTCCGATTATCCAGTGGAGAAAAGAGATTAAATCTGCGAGGTGCGATGTTCATTATCCATTATGGCTTCGGAAGATCATTTGTCAAGGGTTTTGGGCAAATGGTGGGTTATTTATTTGACAGCTATTGTGTGGGCTGGGAGGTATTATTTTATTGTTAAGATTTTTGAGATTGTAAGTGTTTACATAATTCTTCAGTTGATGTTTGTTTGTGGATGGTCGCGGTTTCAGATTTATGTGCGTGTATGGATGTACTGTAGGAATGTATGAGAATGTATGTATGTATGGGAGGCGAGAATACATATATATATATATATATATATATATATAAAGGCCAAAATGTAGAAAGTAAATGCTACATTTCAGAGACCAACTGCCTCTCTCATCAGGCTGGCAATGAATGAGAAAGTGTTACAGAAAAGCGGTATTTATACCAGACGGTCCATAGGTCAGCCGTTACGTCACTCCAGTTGCCGATTTCTCTTTAATCTTCTTAATCGCTGGTTGGAGGAAGATTTTATCTAACAGACCTGAATCCCAGGCTCCTTTCGAAAGGTTCCCGACGACCCAACCAATATCGGTTACCAGTATAACCAAGACTTTCGTTCATAATTAATAAAAATATATGGAAAAATTTTCTAATCACCATACGCCACGTTCAGTACACCACCAGAAGCCAAAATTTGTATCTTTTGTGCGTAAAAATTCAAGTTGATGTTCCACGATGGGGAAATAAAGAAACTAACCTCGTTTGCAAACGAGTTTCGGGGGAATGAAACTCGATTGGTTCATGAAACAGCTCCCCGCAACTTGCTTCTGAACGACCCATAGTGACCCAAAAAAAGGGTTTTGGAGAGGGTCGAGTTTCATAGTATGTACAGCAAGACCTATAAAAATTCAGGTATGTGCGATTTGACTTCAGAAATGCTTTTGGATGTAGGAAAGAGTATTGGGACGAAGTGCTGAGTTTTAATTTTCTGAAAAGAAAACGATTGTGCCGCTTTGTCTGTCCGTCCGCAATTTTTCTGTCCGCCCTCAGATCTTAGAAACTGCTGAGGCTAGAGGGCTGCAAATTGGTGTGTTGATCATCCACCCTCCAGTCATCAAACACACCACATTGCAGCCCTCTAGCCTCAGTAGTTTTTACTTTTACTTAAGATTAAAGTTAGCCATGCTCGTGCTTCTGGCAACGCAACAACACAGGCCACCACGACCGGCTGAGAGTTTCACGGGCCGCGGCTCATACAGCATTACACCGGGACCACCGAAAGATAGATCTGTTTTCGGTGGCCTTGATTATCGGATGTACAGAAACCTCGATTCTTCGGCGCATCTTTAACTTGTTATTCGTGATAACATTTCCGTCGATTTCTCTCTCTCTCTCTCTCTCTCTCTCTCTCTCTCTCTCTCTCTCTCTCTCTCTAGCTGCTTAGAAACAAAGAAGCTAACGAAGAGGAATGCAAAGCATTGGGGAAATTGTAATCTTTCGAGTGGTAGAGTATAATATGGGCGTGGCTACCCGACTCCGGCTAGCTAGGTTGTAAAGTTCAGCCGTATCAGTTGCGCAGTAATGGAGTTAAATTAAACCCGGGGGTCTAAACTGATTCTTGATAACAGAGAGAGAGAGAGAGAGAGAGAGAGAGAGAGAGAGAGAGAGAGAGAGAGAAAGCGAGAAAGTCTCTTGTAAGCTTCAGTATGGGTATGTGTGGGCGTGAGAGGGAGAGAGAAAGAGAAGCACAAAGAGAGAGAGAGAGAGAGAGAGTGTGTTTTTTTGCATTCAGCTTCAGTATGCATTTGTTTATGCGTGATTGATGAGAGAGAGAGAGAGAGAGAGAGAGAGAGAGAGAGAGAGAGAGAGAGAGAGAGAGTTGTCATTCAGCTTCAGTATGTGTTAGTGTGTGTGGGTGCAAGATTGAGAGAGAGAGAGAGAGAGAGAGAGAGAGAGTTGTCATTCACCTTCAGTAAGCGATTGTTTGTGTGGGTGCGCCACAGAGAGAGAGAGAGAGAGAGAGAGAGAGAGAGAGAGAGATTGTCAGGAAGGCTTGTTGCAGCCCTCACTAATCTTTATTGCGTTTTCCGTTTCACTTCACTTATGTAATTGTAGCCTCAGAATTTTTTCAGACAGTAATGAAAACATTTACTTGGGTTGCAATTCTGGTATTGAATTCTGGGAGACACGACAATGCGTGATTGAGGATACACGGGAACTGAGATTCAGAATCTAAGCATTTTAATCTAACTTCCTCGTATTTTTAGGATTGGTGACAGAGAAACAGAATTCGAGCATTTCAATCTAACTTCCTCACATCCAATAGAGACCAAACCTTAGCAACTCCTTAGCTCAGAATCTGAATATAATTACGGAGAAAGCTAAACGCCCTGAGGCATCCCATTGTTGGAAAAATAAAATCTTCAGTGCCTCTTTTAGACCGTTCTTACGCGGAGAGATGAAATTGCTACGTGTCAACTCGACTGAGTTGTAAAGACAAAATTAATGAAATTACTACAGGCGAATATATATTCGTTTTTAGTTTTCTGTAAAAGAAAACTATTGTGCCGGCTTTGTCTGTCCGTCCGCACTTTTCTGTCCGCCCCCAGATCTTAAAAATTATTGAGACTAGAGGGCTGAAAATTGGTATGTTGATCACCCACCCCCCAATCATCAAACGTACCAAATTGCAGCCCTCTAGCCTAAGTAGTTTTGATTTCATTTAAGGTTAAAGTTAGCCACAATCGTGCCTCTGGCAACGATATAGAACAGGCCACCAACGGCCAGCGGTTAAAGTTTCATGGGCCGCGGCTCATACAGCGTTACACCGAGTCCACCGAAAGATAGCTCTGTTTTCGGTGGCCTTGATTATACGCTGTACAGGAAACTCGATTGCATTTTTTACTTATCTTTTATCATAAAGACACAACAATTAAAAAGTCATTATCTGTGAGGCAGGACCATGATTGATAAAGATTCTCTCATATCTATCTATCCAAACACAATTCAGACTGCAGTAACTTCGAATAACTCATCATTTTTATCATTTTTTCTTAGCAACCGAAACAAGAAAAGGCATTATCTATGAGGCAGGAGTGTAATGCTAGGAACTGTGTGTTTGGCAATATTTGTGCTAAGTTCAAGGTAAACTTTGTTCGACACACAACTTCAGGCGCGAGTGTGTAGATACTGCCTTCAGAGAGAGAGAGAGAGAGAGAGAGAGAGAGAGAGAGAGAGAGAGAGGAAATAATTTCCAGTACTGTATATCGATTTCACTTGTAAATATAATCTATATATATATATATATATATATATATATATATATATATATATATATATATATATATAATATATATATATATATATTCTTACCATCGTTTCCATAGTTTTTACATAAAGTGAAATGTCTTCTAATTTTCGTCCTGTATGTATCTATGCATTACCGTTTGGAGAAATGTTATACCGATCATCAAATCAAGGTCAAACAATCCTCTTTGATTTCTGTCATTTAAAAAAAAATCTAATCCTGCCGGATTAATTCAGGTTAAGATTATGAATATCTGAGGAAAAGAAAGTTTAGTTTAATTATCAGAGAGGGGATTCCCCTTCGTTTTCAATTTCTAAATCAAATAGGAAGTTTTTTTTCAATTAAGTTTTTTTCAACTAATGAGTTTTTTCCATTCTGAATCTGTCTGAGTTTGTGTGTGTGTGTGTGAGAGAGAGAGAGAGAGAGAGAGAGAGAGAGAGAGAGAGAGAGAGAGAGAGAGAGAGAGGGAGAGAGAGAGAATTTTTCATTCAGCTTTAATGTGAGAGAGAGAGAGAGAGAGAGAGTTGTCATTCACCTTTGATATGTGTTTGTATGTGCGTGTTTTGAGAGAGAGAGAGAGAGAGAGAGAGAGAGAGAGAAAGTGTTATATAGCACGCATAGGAATAACGCCTTCCTATACACAATCTCCCTCTCCCACCCCCACCCACCTCCCCGCCCCTTCCCCAATATTCATACGAACTTCTGAGGAGTCCAGACCGAACTCCGAAGGTACCTCGGAAGGGTAAAAAAATAGATAAATAAATAAAATTCGGACGGAAAAGTTAAGATGGCTCGTCAGGGGGGAATAAAAAATCGTTGGGCCGTTTCTAGTGTATCATTTCTCTTCGGAGTTTTGTCGTTTTAGGAACAAAGTGAAATATGAAAGGGAGAATGGATGTTATTATTATTATTATTATTATTATTATTATTATTATTATTATTATTATTATTATTATTATTATTTCTACACGAACTAACTGGAGGTAAATTTATGAAAATTATTATTATTATTATTATTATTATTATTATTATTATTATTATTATTATTATTATTATTATTATTATTATTAAAAATTCTCATTGTAGCATGGGTCTTAAAATTAAGAAGCAAATCCACAGTTATATATATGTACGTATACATAACTGTAGATTTGTTTCGCCATTATTATTATTATTATTATTATTATTATTATTATTATTATTATTATTATTATTATTATTATTCAAAATCTGAAGCCTTAGGGCAAAACATACACCCAACTGCAAGAGGCACTTCTCATACTCTTCAAAACCACAGCTTATTTAACCGAATTCCTTTCACCCAGTTTTTCAAAACGATGAGCCCCAACCAAAACAGCTTTGATTAAACTCTCGGCTTTTATTTTCCCACTAAAACGGGCTTTTACAGCCGTTCTGCAAGTTATACGGGACCAAACCCTCTCTTCAGAAAGCCGGGAAAGAGATGATAAACTCCAATTCTCGGGGATGTAAAAGACAGGACTGACTATGAAATTGCTTAGATTAAAAAAAAAAGATTTTCAGGTGAAGGTTGAAGAATTTTTTGTGGGTCGAAGAATTTTTTGTGGGTCGTTTTTGAAGCTTAACTTTTTTTATGAGGGCAAAGTATCCTACCCTAAGATGGAAAACTGCAGTATCTGCAAAGTTTTCGAAATTGAGATATGCCACCTATTTGGGTTCGTGAAACACTAATACACAAATGACTGCAGTTTCAGAATGATTCTTCTATGCTTTATTTAGGGGGTCCCATTTGCAGTATCTGCAAAATTTTCGAAATTGAGATATGCCACCTACTGGGCTCGTGAAACACTAATACACAAGTTACTGAAGTTTCAGAATGATTCTTCAATGCTTTCCACGAGTATTTAGGGGGTCCCATTTGCAGTGTCTGCAAAATCAATAGTAAGGCAAGGGAGTATCTACCATTTTTCCCAGTTTTGTATTTTTGCAGATACTGCAGTCTCCCATTTTAGGGCAGTATATGTATTCGAGTGCCTGGTTTTAAGCTTGTCTATCTTATGAGGGCAAAAGAAAAGTATAAGTATTCGTGGGAAAGATATCATATACAAATACAGTTTATGGCCCTATTTTTTTAACTTATTTTCATTTTGAAGACTTTCTTATGGGAGCAAAGGAAAAATATAAGTATTCATGGTGAAGATGCAATATATAAACAAGTGGCTTGTGGCCATTTTTTTACATCCATTTTATTTTTTCTGTAAAAGAAAACTATTGTGCCGGCTTTGTCTGTCCGTCCGCACTTTTTCTGTCCGTCCTCAGATCTTAAAAACTACTAGGGCTAGAGGGCTGCAAATTGGTATGATGATCATCCACCCTCCAGTCATCAAACGTACCAAATTGCAGCCCTCTAGCCTCAGTAGTTTTTATTTTATTTAAGGTTAAATTTAGCCATAATCGTGCGTCTGCCAACGATATAGGCCAGGCCAGCACCTGGCCCTGATTAAAGATTCACGGGCCGCGGCTCATACAGCATCATACCGAGACCAACTAAAGATAGATCTATTTTCGGCGGCCTTGATTATAACGCTGTGGCGGCTGTACAGAAAACTCGATTTGCCGAAGAAACTTCGGCTCATTTTTTATTTGTTTTCTTATTTCGCCTAAATCAATCGGACACCATCTTACAAACTCAATATTCCCTTTAACCAGAGAGCCACCAGCTTCTCTCATGGCTCGTACTGTAATTGAAAACACACCTCTCCTCGATGGCTCCCTGAATGGGCCATCCGTTCCTAAACATTTAGGATTGCACGGATCTTCCCACCACCGCCCCCCCCCACTTCTTTCTTCTCTCCTCCTTACTTGGCCGGATTCCAGATCATCTTTCCAGCCAATTCCTTCATTTCCTTGTTCCAGACTTCCTTCTGTCGGCCCATACTTCTAGTCCTTTCCTTTTGATTCTTCTTCTTTCTCCTTCCTTTTCCTCTTCTTCTTCTTCTTCCTCTTCTTTTTGTCCACATCCTCCTTCTTCTTCTTCTTCTTCTTCTTCTTTTTCTTCTTCTTCTTGTCCTTTTTTCCCTTCTTTTTCTTGTCCTCCTCCTCCTCCTCCTCCTCCCTCTTCTTCTTCTTCTTCTTCTTCTTCTTCTTCTTCTTCTTCTTCTTCTCCTCCTTCTTCTTCTTCTTCCTCTCCTCCTCCTCCTCCACCGCCTCCTTCCTCTTCTTCTTTTCCTCCTCCTCCTCCTCCTCCTCCTCCTCCTCCTTACTCTTCTTCTTCTTCTTCTCCTCCTTCTCCTTATTCTTCTTCTTCTTCTTCTTCTTCTCGTCCTCCTCCTCCTCCTTCTTCTTCTTCTTCCTCTCCTCCTCCTCCTCCTCCTCCTCCTCCTCCTCCTCCTCCTCCTCCTCCTCCTCCTCCTCCTCCTCCTCCTCCTCCTCTTCTTCTTCTTCTTCTACCCAAAACCTCTTTAGCCTCGTTGTGAAGGCGCCTTGATCCTTTTCATGTGTGAAACACTGAGTAATCGGGTGTTGGGGGATGGAGGAGTTGTTGGGGGATGGAGAGAGAGAGAGAATGAGGGAGGGAGGAGACTGGAGGACCCACGAACACCAAGAAGAAGAAGAAATAAGGAAAGGGAATGAAAAAAGAAAGGCTGAGAAAAAGAGCGGAGGAACCATAAAAAAGACCTTGAGTTGTAGCAGGAGTTTTAACACTTGAGAAAGGGCTAATTTTGCCCAGAAGGTAAAATGAGGAGCCCACCATTAGATTACAAGGGAAGGAAATGGTGAGTCAGGAAGGGAGGATTCAGACAAGACGTCTTTTGAAAAATAGAAGAGAAACGTTACTTGCTTTTACTTGTATCAGATGGCGTGTTTCAAGAGAAATTGTGGATTGTTGTTATTATTATTATTATTATTATTATTATTATTATTATTATTATTATTATTATTATTATTATTATTATTATTCTGCGTTCAGTAATAGACCTTCCTATTCATTTCACAATAACAAAACTGTAATTAAATACCCAAAGGTACGTTTAGAAGGAAGAAACATTATATTCCTCATTATATTATTATTATTATTATTATTATTATTATTATTATTATTATTATTTCCCGAGTAGTATTTAGTGTGGGTTTAACCGTAGAATGGCGAGGGGCTTCTTATAGCTAAATGTTATTATTATTATTATTATTATTATTATTATTATTATTATTATTATTATTATTATTATTATTAATCTGCATTCAATAACAGGACTGCTATTCCTGCAGAGGTTACCTAAATGCAATTAAATATCAGATGGTATTCATTTATTATTATTATTATTATTATTATTATTATTATTATTATTATTATTATTATTATTATTATTATTATTATTATTCTGCATTCACCAACTGCTATTCCTTCAGAGATAATCTAAAATGCATTTAAACGCCAGATGGTTTCGCAGGCTAGACAAACCCTCTTCTTCTTCTTCTTGCCAAAGCATTTGACTTTCCTGGTCCTCTCCAAATGACAAACTCTCCACTCTGCCGCCCGGAACACGAGAGCTTCTTTGTCCCGCAATTCTTTCATCGTCCGACAGCAAAGAAACACAAGATTCAGCTCTTCCTCTTTTGTGTCAGAATGAATGGCGTCTGCGGGAGGACATTTGGATGTCAAGGCCTATTGTTTAGTGGCAGAATTTATCGCGTCGCGTGAGCCTAACCAAAAAAAAAGAGGGGGGGCTACTTAGCTTTGAAATATTATTTTGATTTTCTTGTTTTTAAATGCAAGAATTTAGACAAGACCTCGTTTGAAAAAATGGAAAGAAATAGCGTTTTTTTTTTTTTTTTTTGCTTGTTTTTGTATATTGCAAAAGCACTGTATTTCTGGGACATTTCGAGCCCAGAGGTGCTACTGTTCTAACTATAGTTTATCTTGATGTGAATAAAGATTTTAAAAGCGTTCAGTTAAAGGACGAATTATTTTCGATGGGTGAAATACATTATTGACTGTGTCACCTAATGCCTCTTAACTTTGAGGGAAAGTATTTTTTTCATTTTTGGGATAATTGGACACCAGAGGTACTACTCTTTTAACTAAAGGTTATCTTGAAAAGAATTGAGGTTTTAAAACTCTACGACAAAAGGAAATTGGTTTTCTCTGTTTCATATATAATGTTCCAGAGCTCCTTTATTCCTCTCACCGTTGGACTGTGGTACAGCCTTCATAAGGATGTCAGGCAATTGGAACTTTCTAAGTTCAAACAAAGATGCAATGCATTCTACCCTAATGCAATTCGTGTATATTTTAATAATTTACCTTTTTTTTGTTCATTTATTAAATTTTTAATATTTTTTTTTCTTTTTTTGATAAGTGATCTCTTCTCTCTTTATATCCCATTACCTTCTGTTACTTGTTTCTTATGAACTCCATAATCTTTGGAAGCTTGAATTTCAAATTAATGGCTCCTTTGGTGGACTTGCTCCATATGAAGAGAGTTCATCTTCTGAATAATAATAATAATAATAATAATAATAATAATAATAATAATAATAATAATAATAATAATAATAATAATAATAATAATAATAATATTAAATGTGCCTAGATAAAGGAAAACTTATTATCGAAACTAGAAATATATTATTTACTGAAAATCACCCTTGAAGTTCCACTGAGCACTTAACACTACAGAATTCCTTATTAGATCCAGGATTCTCATTTACTCAGTCACGAACCTATTTCACTGAAGTAGTGCTTCTCGAAAAGAAATAATCGTGTTGATCTGATTTCCAGATATCTGTATTGTATCTTTTGATATAAGATTTCTTCAGGTTGATTAAGCATTTCATCAAAATTAGATTTTTATTTATTATATATTAATTTCCTTGGCTGCCTTTCTCTGTGTGTGTGTCCCTCCCCGCCCCCTTCCTCACCCCCCTTATTCCTCCCCCCCTTTTGCTGACTGTTATTAGTAGGGTTAATTAGCTGGGGGTATGGGTATGGGCATGGTATGGTATGGGTATGGATATGGGTATGGGTCTGGTAAGGACATAGGTATCAGTATGGGTATGGGTATAGGTGTTGGTATGGTACAGATATGGGTATGGGTATGGTACGGATATGGGTATGGGTATTGGCATGGTACAGATATGGGTAGGGGTATGGTATGGATATGGGTATGGGTATAGGTATGATAACAGATATGGTTATGGGTATGGGTATGGTACAGACATGGGTATGTGGGAACTAGCAAAATGCGGGCGATAGCGAGCACCTGCCAGTCTAATATTTATCTTTAAAATGAGGCGAGTATCGCAAACCATCTGGTTAATCGTTACCCCTTATCTTTTATCTGTTCACACGAAGCGCTTAATTCCCCCTCTTGCTGGTAAAATGTGGAACCAGATCTTGTTTGTCAAACATTAGCCTCGTCATAAAATGCTCTTGAGGGAGTTTACTCTCTCTCTCTCTCTCTCTCTCTCTCTCTCTCTCTCTCTCTCTCTCTCTCTCTCTCTCTCTCTCGCTCGTGGTTCAAATGTTGTTTTAATTCATGTGGCTCTCTCTCTCTCTCTCTCTCTCTCTCTCTCTCTCTCTCTCTCTCTCTCTCTCGTGGTTCGAATGTAGTTTTAATTCATATCTCTCTCCCTCTCTCTCTCTCTCTCTCTCTCTCTCTCTCTCTCTCTCTCTCTCTCTCTCTCTCTCTCTCGTGGTTCAAATGTAGTTTTAATTCATAAGGATCTCTCTCTCTCTCTCTCTCTCTCTCTCTCTCTCTCTCTCTCTCTCTCTCTCTCTCTGTGGTTCACATGTAGTTCTAGTTCATATGGATATTGGTATATTTCTCTCTCCCTCTCTCTCTCTCTCTCTCTCTCTCTCTCTCTCTCTCTCTCTCTCTCTCTCTCTCTCTCTCTCATTAACCAGTTAATCCTGTAGCATATGGTAAGAAGTCAGGGCACGAGAGTGTTGTATATATATTCTGGCACTCTTTCCCCTTATCGCTTCGACTAATCCCCAAGCTATGACCTAAATCTAGGGGACATATTTATGCGTCACTTGGGCGCCTAGGGAAGGCCTAGGGACGTGTCTAAGGGGCGGGGGGTAGAGGAGAACACGACAGGATAGGGAATTGAAGGTACAGAGCCCTAGGAAGTCTAGGGAACAAACTGGTTGGTGGCCTAATTGGCAGCTGATATATGCGCTTGCCAGGGGATAGGCTCCTTGGCGATAAGTATGGGGTTTCTGAATCTCAGACGAATGGAAGGATGAAGAGGTGTTCATATTTTTCTAGATGAAATGGACTGACAGTTGATCGAATCTTACTTCTTTCTAATGAACGCCACATTCTTTGGAAGCTTGAATGTCAAGTCAGTGGCCCCTGTGGTGGGCTTGATATATTTGAATAGGGTTCATCAGTAATAATAATAATAATAATAATAATAATAATAATAATAATAATAATAATAATAATAATAATAATAATAATAATAATGGTGAAGAAATCCACAGTGGTGTAAGTGTAAATATATATTAGAAAATATATACAAACATTTGTAAATATATATCTAATATATTTACACTATTTCTTCACCATTATACTCAATCATGCTATTATGACATTTTTATGGATAATAATAATAATAATAATAATAATAATAAATATTCTAAGTCTTACGTTCATAAGCTTCTACACTTTATCTAAACACATGAAAATGTACTACACGCCTTAAAAAGCTCGTTCACTGAAAGACTACCCCCTTCCACTTAGAATCTGGACTCATTAAAGATTATTCGAGAATGTTTGCTTACCTCCTCTAAAATTCTTCTCGTTGGCATAACGAGCTACCGAGTTGATCCTAATTATTTTCCGAGGAAAGCCTCTGCATAATCAGGCTGGTAGGACCACAATGAGATGATTTGCTAAAGCTGCCTACTCGTGTTGTATGGCTGGGCAGGGCTCTTTCAGGAATCTCTTTGCCAGCTTCTTAGTATATTTGTTTGTTGATCACTGTCTTAAATGTGAAACAAGGCATATTTCTTATTTTCAGAAGCTCTTTGTAGACATGTAGTTTATTTTTGTGTTGGTCACTGTCTTAAATGTGAAACAAGATACATTTTTATTTTCAGAAGCTCTTTGTAGACACTTAGTCTGTTTGTTTGTTGATCACTGTCTTAAATGTGAAGCAAGAATGTTTCTTGTAGTTCTTGTGAAAGGAAAGATTATTAGTAATAATTTTCCTCCTCAAATATATTCAGTTCTGTCCTTCAGTTGTTAGACTGGGCTCTAATTCCTAGAGTCAAAAAAAATGCTATCATGCTACAGAACACAAAATCTCGGCTCCCTGTTGAATGCAACTCTACAAGTTGTTCAGCTGGAAGCTTGTGGCCAGTTTAAATAAAACTGCTGCACGCTCCACACTCTCTCTCTCTCTCTCTCTCTCTCTCTCTCTCTCTCTCTCTCTCTCTCTCTCTCTCTCTCTCTACTTGAGGGAGTCGTCAGTACTACAAAGTTGCGTATGTTTATGTAAGTAAATTGTTTATCGTGACAGATACTAATTTAGAATGAAATATCAGTCACAAAATATATTACATATACTCGGAATCTCTCTCTCTCTCTCTCTCTCTCTCTCTCTCTCTCTCTCTCTCTCTCTCTCTCTCTCTCTCTATGCATGCATGTGTATATATATATATATATATACACACACACTCACACCAACTACAAAAGAAAACATATTTACACAGTGCTAGTTTGTTCAACGTGTCTTATAATTTCAGCACATTAAATGCAGTGCAAACTACGTTTGCCTGCACAATAATTCACCAGTCGTTAGCGCAAACATTTGGCAAGAAAACAGCGGGCGAGACTAAGAGGTGTAATTTGTACTTTAAACAACCCTAATCTAGGAAATTTACATTTAAATTAAACTTCGCTCGAGGGGCGCACAAAGGAACGCGTCAAGATTATATGCATATACACAGGCTCTACTCCCACTACCATAAGGTTCCGGGTCTGGCAACATCACGCAATCAAAGGCAATTAAGCTCGTTTATATACTGCGTCCGGCTGAGACAGCTAATTAATTAATGGCTGTATAATTAACCTGGCACTTATGATACGGTGGGACCAGGAAGGAAGGAAGCAAGTCAGACGCACTCGCTTTTGTCTGCCTTGTTCTAGAAGTTGGTTGAATCAACTGCTCTCTGTCTCGGGCCACGCCAGATCCCTTCTGTAGCTCAGCCCAGTAGTTGACATTTGATTTTCCAGGCCTGCTAGTTCACTCTAGATGGATTTATTGGTGCCATATGGTTGGGAAAGCTCTTATTGGACATTTACATATTCAATACCATTCGATTTGCTTAATTTTATTTTGGCTACAGCTAGAATTGTCCAGTTCATTTTCAGCCACCTTGCTTTTCCAGGCCAGCCAGTTCACTCTAGATGGTGCCACAGAGTGGGAAAGCTCTTATTAGGCTTTTATTTATTCAGTACCATTCAATTTGCTAAATTTTATTTTGGCCACAGCTAGAATTGTCCAGCTCATTTCCAGCCACCTTGCTTTTCCAGCCCAGCCAGTTCACTCTACAGTAGAGTAGATGGATTTAATTGGTGCCACAGGGTGGGAAAGCTCTTATTAGGCTTTCATTTATTCAATACCACTCAATTTTCTTGCGGTTTTATTTTGGCTACAGCTAAAATGGTCCAGCCCATTTCCTGACACCTTGCTTTTCCAGCCCAGCCAGTTCACTCAGGCTGGATTTAATTGGTGCCATAGGGTGGGAAAACTTGGCGTTTTATTTTGGCTACAGCTAAAATGTGGAATAGTTATCCTAGAGCAGCTGTGGAGTCCTCTGATCTCCAAATGTTTAAGCGAGGAGCAAATTCACTCATGATTTCTGCTGATATCACGTGAATTCAGGTGTATCGGTATGATTTTCTGTTACTTGATATTCAATTATTTATCACCTTTTCCTCTCTCTCTCTCTCTCTCTCTCTCTCTCTCTCTCTCTCTCTCTCTCTCTCTCTCTCTCTCTCTCTCTCTCTACAGGCTGATTCTACTTTGGAGCCCTCTTGGGTTTATAGTCTGTTGCAACTGTCCATAAGGATTTTCAGATGAAGATTTGAAGAAAAAATAAAAGAATAAGCAAAGACGGAAAATTTACGAGATTTCTTTACTGACTACCAACTATGGGACCACTTTAACCAGGTCATCGTTTGTGTATAATAAATGAAAATATTGAGATAACTCAGATTCATTCATTGACCACCAATTAAAGGACATTTTTCACCCCTGTCCTAGTTTCTGTATTGTGAATGACCATGCAAAACCTTGTCAAGTCTTTTTTGAATAATAAATAACAATAAATGAAACACTGTACAATTACATTAGTCTCCAACTCTTGTGTTATGCCACACTATCATAAACATTTGAGGAAAAATACAGTTTGCTGGCTATCTCATTAATGAACTGCACTGAATGTTCAGTATGTGAATAGATGCTCCAGGTCTGATTATTTTGCGAAAGGACAACTTAATTATATTTCTTTTGCTCATTTATTAATTTTATTCTGCAACGAAGGCAAAAGGACAAATATTTGGATAAGAGTAGTAGTGATATATGTTTGTGTTATGTATGTGTATATATATATATATATATATATATATATATATATATATATATATATATATATATATATATATATATATATATATATATATATATATATATATACACCTAACGCTCCTGCTCAAGTTTAAAGTAGTTCCCAACACCAAAATTTTAAAATGGCTTATCAAGCATTCAGACAAACCCGGGAAGAACAAGACACATGAACGTATTTGCAAAATCGTCACATCAATTTCTGAGCTCCGGCGTAAAACTGCATTTCCCTCTCCTTCCCTCCTGCAGGATCTTCTCCCCCTCCCTCCCTCCCCTCCCCCTTCTCGTTCCATAAATCTTCCCTCCCCGCCGCCCCCACTCCCCAATGCCTTTATATTACCATCGCCCTTTCCCCCCATGAAATAACATTAAGTTGTCCCGCCGTAAAGTCTTGTCAGCGATGGGCCCCATCCGTCGTTGAAACCAGCCGTTATTTTCAATCTTTTCTGGGTTTTTGCAGAAGCGGAGGGACTTTGTCTTGTAGGTGAGTTCTCGTGTTGGATTTTGCGAATATCTGTCTTCATTTTCTCTTTCCTGGTGTTCGGTTTGTGTCCGTCCGCGCTTTTCCTGTCCGCCCTCAGATCTTAAAAGCTACTGAGGCTAGAGGGCTGCAAATTGGTATGTTGTTCATTCACTCTCTAATCATCAAACATACCAAATTGCAGCCCTCTAGCCTCAGTAGTTTTTATTTTATTTAAGGTTAGAGCTAGCCATAATCGTGCGCCTGGCACCGTTATGGGTGCCAACAACACAGGCCACCACCGGGCAGTGGCTGAAAGTATTATGGGCCGTGGCAGAGAGTTTCATAATCAACACACAATCACGTCTGGAGCATAAATACATTTCTAACTCACTTCAGGATCGAACCCAGGTCTTTCAATTGAAAGACGAGACCGCTGCCAACCAAGCCACAGAAGCCATAAAAGAAGGTTGGAACCTGAGTACCACTGTACCTAAGGCTTTTTACCTGGGCAGGCTAACTGCTTGCATACCAGCGTGTGTATATATATATATATATATATATATATATATATATATATATATATATATATATATATATATATATATATATATATATATATATATATATGACCTCACCTAGGAGAGCTGTTAATCAGGTCAGTGGTCTGGTTAAACGAAGGTATATTTAACTTACGACCTACATCAGATATAATCAGCAACACATGCAGTTTCCTTCATCTGATTCAATTAAGTATTTCCTTTCGCCAAATCTGTTGCTCACAAACCCTGACAAATTAGTAAAAAATTCACTCAGCAGTTCATTAGTCTTTTGCCAATTTGCATACCACCTGATCTGAAACAGGTGTGTTCCCCCAACTTCTCTCCCGAACTTCTCTCTCTCTCTCTCTCTCTCCCCCCCCACAAACTTCCTTCTTTTTTTTACGGAGAAAGTCTTAAATTAAGTCCGAACTTCCGAGTATACGATCAGACCCTCTGGAGGAAAGGAAAGGGAAGGTGAGATTACTGACTCCATCTCCCAGACACCGGATGTCTCGGACACAACAACATGGACATCCTGTTGTCCCTCGGACGCGAAACAGCGAGGAAGGTGATCCGTCTCTGTGGGGATGCATATGCATATGCAATGAGCGAGGGAACGACTCTCGCGCGCGCGCGTGCGCGGGAGACTGAGATACGGTGCGTAGATGCAATACGCTACGCTTGACTCGTTGTTCATGCAGCTTGTGGCTGGCCGTTGCTTGGTTGGGGGTGAGGGGGGGGACGTCACGAAGTTAATTATGCAAAAGCACGACACTGAGAGAGAGAGAGAGAGAGAGAGAGAGAGAGAGAGAGAGAGAGAGAGAGAGAGAGAGAGAGAGAGAGCCAGTCATGTACCCGAGTGAGAAATGTCATGTCACTCTCAAAGGGTAGCGGTGGTAGTGGTGGATGGTTTGTAATAAGAGAGAGAGAGAGAGAGAGAGAGAGAGAGAGAGAGGAGAGAGAGAGAGAGAGAGAGAGAGAGAGAGAGAGAGAGAGAGAGTTTTTCCAGGCGAGTTTTATTGTCTCAGTGAAACTCATAACAGCTGATAGTTATATATATGTATATATGTATATGTGTGTTTATATATATATATATATATATATATATATATATATATATATATATATATATATATATATATATATATATATATATATATATATATATATATATATATATATATATATATATATATATATATATACACACACATACACACACACACACACGCATATATATACGCATATATATATATATATGTGTGTGCGTATGTTTAAACACAGTCAGACACGTATGACGGTCAATATGCATATGTATAAAAGTACGCTATTTTCCACACATAACATCCACAAGAAGTCAATCCTTGCATGTATATAAGTAATAACATAAAACCACTTGCAATCAAATAAAACCGACTTTACTATAACGAACGCCCAAAACCCTTAGTAATTACGTACTTGAAAAAAAGAAAACTCATATGATTTCATATTTCTCACGTCATAATTCCATATATAACATCACAATGGTCACTCTCATAAAAATGAAAAATATTATGGGAAGCGGTTCAGCAGACCTGGCTGTTTTAATATCTGTTACACCCCTTCCCCCCTCCCTCCCTCCTATAGGAATGGGGACAGATGGGGGGAAGAGGGGGGAGATGGGGCCTATAGCTCCCAGGGGAAGGGTATAACGACTCCCCTCAATTATTGGAAGTGGCGGGAGATTTAGAGGAACCCCTTCCTACGCTATTAGATAATATGAGATAGGGTCTGAGACTTGAATGCTTATAAATGGTTGAGTTAAACTCTTGGCGGTACTGGAAACATACACACATACACACACACATATGTATATATATACACATATATATATATATATATATATATATATATATATATATTTATATATATAATATATATATATTTATATTTATATATATGGATATATATCCACTTTTACAGGCATATATATATATATAAAATATATAAAATATTTAAACATAGAATTATGTGAAATGAGAGAGAGAGAGTGGGGGGGAGCGTTGATCCGTGGTAAGCAAATCGACTTAAGACCCTGCATCTCAAAATTCATTGTGATCCTTTTGATAAGAAGATTGAATTAGACACTTTAAAGACGTGTATATATATATATATATATATATATATATATATATATATATATATACATTTACAAACACATCTTGAAAGTTGTCACGAAATTCCAAATTCAATTCACACGCATTCAGACCGATTCATCCCATTACCTCGCATCCTCTAAGGCCAGGCATATTCACACCTGCAACGGACACTCGCCTCTAACGTCTAACATAAAGCCAGTGACTCGGTTACTGTAGCCAGAGTTTCAAAGTGCGTCTCTTCGCGTCGAGAGTTCAAAAGGACTGACTGTCTGGCGTCATCTTGGCTGACTCTCGTGAAAGCCTGTGGTGTCACTTAATAAGGTATTGGAGCGTAGCTTCAAGGATCTGAGTTACCATGTTAGTCCATCAGAAGTTAGGTTGTCTTGTTTATTATTATTATTATTATTATTATTATTATTATTATTATTATTATTATTCAGAAGATGAATCCTATTCATATGGAACAAGCCCACCAAATGGGCCACTGACTTGAAATTCAAGCTTCCAGAGAATATTGTGTTCATTGGAGAGAAGTAACAGAAGGTAAGGGGAGATATAGAAAACAGGGGTCACTTATTAAAAAAAGAAAAAAACAAAGCAACAAATTAATAAATAAATAAATAGATAAAAGTGTAAGTAAATTATTACAATGCAAAGGGGAATAGTTGTAGGGTAGTAATGCATTGCATCATTGCATCTTCGCTTGAACTTCTGCTGAAGTTCCGACATCTATTGGAGGACAATTGTTTTAGAATGTAGCCTTTAACGATTTCTGTACTGAATCAACTGAAAAAGTATTTGTATTTTGTTTTGTATTTATTTTATGTTTATTCTGTGTGTGTGAGAGAGAGAGAGAGAGAGAGAGAGAGAGAGAGAGAGAGAGAGAGAGAGAGAGAGAGAGAGAGAGAGAGAGAATTTCAAGCGTCATTCAATTTTAACGATCCCTGTATCAGCTATACTTCAAAAAATATTATTGTTGTTTTGATTATCGTTTTTCAGTGCCATGAGAGAGAGAGAGAGAGAGAGAGAGAGAGAGAGAGAGAGAGAGAGAGATTCAGATGTGATTCTGTTATAACTATCTCTGTGTTAACTGTTTTTTGTATTCTCTATCATTGCCATGAGAGAGAGAGAGAGAGAGAGAGGGAGAGAGAGAGAGATTCAAACAATCTCTCCCTAATCTTCGGTGACATCCTCATCAAGTAATGGTCCTTCCGGAGCGTCCCTCGAGGCTGGCGTGTTTATAGAAGGATGACGACAGAGAGAGAGAGAGAGAGAGAGAGAGAGAGAGAGAGAGAGAGAGAGAGAGAGAGAGAGAGAGAGAGAGAGAAGCTACGGTTTGTTTGTAGGTCCCGTTATTCCAAATAATGTTCAGAGTTTGAGACTTCTAAAAAAATTTATTTAATCGAGGCCGAAATCAAATAATGCTTGTATCATTTTTAGTTTTCTGTAAAAGAAAACTATTGTGCCGGCTTTGTCTGTCCGTCCGCACTTTATTCTGTCCGCCCTCAGATCTTAAAAACCACTTAGGCTAGAGGGCTGCAAATTGGTATGTTGATCAACCACCCTCCGATCACCAAACACACCAAATTGCAGCCCCCTAGCCTCAGTAGTTTTTATTTTATTTAATGTTAAAGTTATCCATAATCGCACTTCTGGCAACGATATAGGATAGGCCACCACCGGGCGTTCACTTGTTACTTGTACGTGTTCAAGAACAATTTCCTGAAATTACAGCTTGCTTTGTTATAGGGGACACGAACCAAGTTCTTTACTTATTCATTTATTAGATTATTTATTTTATTTATTTATCTATTTTCTGTTTATTTGTTTATATATTCATTTATTCGTAGTTCAAGATTTAAAGCACAGATACGTCAGAGACTCACGACCTGTTGGTTGAAAGACCGTCTTTGTTCTACTGAAAACTTTTACGAACAATTGCCTAAGAACTTCAGAAGGAGGGCGAGAGAGCAGTTCATTCCCCCGCACTCTGAAGAAGTAGGACGAGAGAGCGGTTCATTCCCCTGCTCCCTGACAATTGGCCATAATAGCATTTACATAAATCTTCTTGAAAGATCAGGTGGATGATTGTGAGACGGTGCCAAGTCTCACAGATGTCATAAGCTTTTGTTGTGTCATTATATTTTTCATTTATTTATTTATCTTTTCAATGATGGACCCTATTCATATGGGGCAAGCCCACCAAAGGGGCCATTGACTTGAAATTCGAGCTTCCAAGGAATATGGTGGTCATTAGAAAGAGGAAATCACTCACTGGAAAAGAAAGAATAAATGAACAAATTAAAATGATATAGAGGAATTCTTGTTGTGCTCAGAAGGTCTCTTGTTTGATCCAAAGAGTATTTTGCATATTTAAAGAGGGTACTCACCTCATTCTTGTCACGAATAGAATATATAACATACATCAAGCAGCTTCTATTTGACAATCAACTTAAAGTACAGTTGAGAAAGGTTATGTTTTACAACAAGTGGTTATTCTTTTGTATCTCTTACGTTTAGTTATTGTTATTAAGTTTAATCTGTCAAATCTCAGGTATCAGTATACCTTTTGATATAAAATAGAGAACTCTGAACTACACAAAGTTCTTCTTTAACATTTAGGATCTCAGTACGTTCGATTAAATTTGTACCAAAATGGAAAATCTTATTAATTTTCCAAGTAAATTACATAAATACTAAATATATCTCTGAAGTTACAATGCAGGAAGCTTAATAAAAGTAAAATCATTATTACTTTTATAGAAATGAGCAACACTGACTCAGCACCTTCGGAAAATGAGAAAGCAACTCTTTGAAGTCACAGTCCAGAAACTTAATGAATATAAAATCTTCATTATTTTTAGTTTTCTGTAAAAGAAAACTATTTTGCCGGCTTTGTCTGTCCGTCCGCACTTTTTTCTGTCCGCACTTTTTCTGTCCGCCCTCAGGTCTTAAAAACTACTGAGGCTAGAGGGCTGCAAATTACTATGTTGATCATCCACCCTCCAATCATCAAACATACCACATTACAGCCCTCTAGCCTTAGTAGTTTTTATTCTATGTAATGTTAAAGTTAGCCATAATGGTGAGTCTGGCAACGATATAGGATAGGCCACCACCGGGCCGTGGTTAAAGTTTCATACAGCCACCGAATGGTAGATCTATTTTCTGTGACCTTGATAATACCCCGTAGCGGCTGTACAGAAAACTCGATTGCGCCGAAGAAACTTCGGCGCATTTTTTACTTGTTCATATAGAAGTGAGCAACACTGATTCGGCACACTCGGAAAATTAAATATTATCTCTCTGAGATTTTCTGTTGTTCCTCACGTGAGTCTTGATAGTGGAAGGAATAAAGGAATTGAAAGGAGAAAAGAAATTTGCTGCTGACGTCAGCATCCAAAACAGAGTCAGCAAAAGCAATTGTTGGTAACCTCGAGACCTGACCTAGTTCTTGGATTAGGAGAGAGGATAAATAAAAAAGTAAATAGATAAATAAAAAATTGGAGGTTCGTTCCTCTGGGCGTTCTCAGTTGTATGGGCGGAGGTGGACATCTAAGTATAGTGTTATGCTGTAGAGAATTTCGTGATCAGGTAAAAATATTAAGATATTCAGATAAAAGAGAAATGGTAATATTTCTTTTAAGAGTTTGGGCAGAGAATGAAAAAGGAATTAATATATATATATATATATATATATATATATATATATATATATATATATATATATATATATATATATATGTATGTATATATAATTTTTGTCACCTCATAAAATTAATTTGTAGAATTTATGGTATTCTTTCTGTCCGTGCATTCGTCCGTCCTTGACTGATGTGGGCCAAAGTAGTCAGCCAAGATTCAGGGACAGCTTAGAGTGCATTTTTAAGATATTTTTTAGGAAGAGTCCATTCATAGCATATTCTCATCTTCTACATATTTTTTGGTGCATGTAGTTCCTGTAATATAGTTTTATGGACTTAAAAAAATAATAAATGAAAATGTAACCCCCTCTACAGAATAATAATAATAATAATAATAATAATAATAATAATAATAATAATAATAATAAATTCTCAAAACATAATCATTTCGAATCTCGTGTTTTCATACCCACATGAGTAAAGGAACAACACAGTTTCATTCTGTTATTACCGATATCATGAATATGCAAATTGGTGTGCGGGTTTAGATGCTTTGGTTTTGGCAACGTCATAGAATTAATGCGCGAGGAGAGAGAGAGAGAGAGAGAGAGAGAGAGAGAGATAGAGAGACACGTATACCTGTAGTAGAAGTGCAGAACAAGCTTGCCTCAGCATTGGTTCACGTTCGCTACAGGGGCGGGAGAGAGAGAGAGAGAGAGAGAGAGAGAGAGAGAGAGAGAGAGAGAGTAATAACCCATCTTCAGCATAGGTTCTCGTTAACTGTAGAGAGAGAGAGAGAAAGAGAGAGAGAGAGAGAGAGTAATAAGCTAGCTTCGTCATTGGTTCTTGTTCACTGTAGAGAGAGAGAGAGAGAGAGAGAGAGAGAGAGAGAGAGAGTAATAAGCTAGCTTCGTCATTGGTTCTTGTTCACTGTAGAGAGAGAGAGAGAGAGAGAGAGAGAGAGAGAGAGAGAGAGAGAGAGAGAGTAATAACCCATCTTCAGCATAGGTTCTCGTGTACTGTAGAGAGAGAGAGAGAGAGAGAGAGTAATAAGCTAGCTTCATCATTGGTTCTTGTTCACTGTAGAGAGAGAGAGAGAGAGAGAGAGAGAGAGTAATAACCCATCTTCAGCATAGGTTCTCGTTTACTGTAGAGAGAGAGAGAGAGAGAGAGAGAGAGAGAGAGAGAGAGAGAGAGAGAGAGAGAGAGAGCGAGAGAGAGTAATAAGCTAGCTTCATCATTGGTTCTTGTTCACTGCAGAGAGAGAGAGAGAGAGAGAGAGAGAGAGAGAGAGAGAGAGAGAGACTTACGCCCATGGTAGAAGTACAATGTAATCTTGCTCTAGCACTGACTCCTGTCCACTGCAAACAGTGTGTGTGTGAGAGAGAGAGAGAGAGAGAGAGAGAGAGAGAGAGAGAGAGAGAGAGAGAGAGAGAGCTTCCTACACCGATGCTCTGCCGTTCACCCATAACCTTTCTATCCTGTAGACCGAAGCTGCGTTGCTCAGCCTTCTACTCAAGCACCATCTCTCAGAATTTCATATTCTTGCTGTGACTGAGACAGATGGATCATTTTTGCTTGCGACTTTGTTCAATCACCTTTTAGATTTACTTCAGTTTTAGTATTTTGCCACCTGATTATTTTGATGGGTCACTTTTTTTCTTTATTTTTTGTCTTTGTCAAATTCAGACTTGCCCAGTTCATTGTGTGTTTCATCACAATTTAGTATTTTGTCACTAGATCCTATTGATATTTTTCATTTTATTTTTATTTTTGGTCATGGTCAAATTTAGACTTGTCCAATTCACCTATCTGCTTCATCAGAATTTAGAATTTTGTCACCAGATTGTTTTGATGTGTCACTATTTTCTTTATTTTCTGTCTTTGTCAAATTCAGAAGTATCCAGTTCATCTTTCTGTTCCCTCAGAATTTAGAATTTTGTCACTTGTTTGTTTTGATGTGTCACTATTTAATTCATTTTCAGTCTTGGTTATATCCAGATTTGCCCAGTTCATTTCCTGTTTCATCAGAATTCAGTTTTTTGTCACTAGATCCTACTGATTTGTCACTTTTTTCTAATATCTGGTCTTGGTCATACTCAAACTTATCCATACCTGTATCTGAATTAATGTTTAGGTATTTTTAAGTCAGCCTATTTGTCATCATTGTAAACTTTGTCAATTTGTCATCGTTATGTTAATTATTTTTTCATTGTTATGATAATTAACTTTGTCATTGTTGTGATAATTAACTTTGTCATTGTTATGTTAATTAACTTTGTCATTGTTATGATGATTATCTTTGTCATTGTTATGATAATGAACTTTGTCATTGTTATGATAATTATTTCTGTCATTGTTATAATAATGATCTTTGTCATTGTCATTATAATTAATCATTCTTATGATAATTATCTTAGTCATTCTTATGATAATTAACTTTGTCGTTGTCATTATAATTAGTCATTCTTATAATAATTATCCTTGTCATTGTTATGAACATTATTTCTGTCATTGTCGTTTGACCTCATAACCATCTTTATTTGAGAACTCAGGAACAAATATAATTAGGAGAAAATAATGACAAATAAAATAACGACAAATATTGACATTCTCATTCGAGAACTTGAGAAGAAGTATAATAAGAGGAAAGAGAAGGAGATGGAAGCAATAAGAGGAGGAAGAACTAAAGATGATGGAATTCTGGAAAAGGATAATTAACATAATTTAAAGAACTAAGAGAAGAAGAAGAAGAAGAAGAAGAAGAAGAAGAAGAAGAAGAAGAAGAAGAAGAAGAAGAAGAAGAAGAAAGTCTAGTAAACAAGAAACGAATCCAAACATACGTCCACATTTTCTTCTTCTTTCTGAACCGAGGAAGGAAAAAAGAAGAATCATCTGATTGTATTAAATCATCTGGAAAAGAGGATTCCATTTCTCCTCCTCTCTCTCTCTCTCTCTCTCTCTCTCTCTCTCTCTCTCTCTCTCTCTCTCTCTCTCTCTCTCTCTCTCTCAAACCTTTTATTTTCGCACCTTCAATGAAGCCGAAAATCCAAACAATATTTTTTTTTTCTTTTTTTTTTATCTATCGGTCAAGAGGAGAAGCTCCGGACTGGTGTGTTTGGGGATGGGAGGAGGGGGGGTGGCGGGGGGGTGGGGGGGTAGAGAAAAAGACACACAGGTGATGATGACCTCGCCTTTAATAAGAGGAGGAGAGAGGAGAGAGAGAGAGAGAGAGAGAGAGAGAGAGACTCTCGTATCTCTCAAAGCACGGAGTGCACAGCGTCAAATCCGCCTACCATTTGCATGCAGATAGAGGTATTATACACGTCGGTATGCGTGTACTAAGCCCCTTGTATGATACACACATACACACTTACATACACATACACACACTGGTAATGTTGGTGTGGAAGGAAAAAGTAATGGCTTCTATTGACAGTTTGAGAGGTTAAATACGTAAACATACACACAAATGCATACACATTCACACAGAAGATGTCAGTTTAGAAAGAAAAACAACAATACTTTTTATTAACAAGTTGAGTGAATAATTGAGGTCTTAATTTTTGTGTGTGGCATGTTAAAAGATACATGTATGATACACGCACACATAAACACTTAGGTGTGGTTGTCTTAGAAAGAAAAAGTCACGCCTTTTTTTGACAGGTTTAGAGAATCATTTTGTCGTTGTATTTTTGCGCGTGATGTACATTGTTAGAAATTTGCATAATATTTATTTAACGATTTTTGCGCGTGATTTAGGTTATTAAAAAGTTACACTATAATCTGAAATAATTATCCCAAAAAAGAGAGTTTTGGTAAAATTTTAATTTTGTGACATAGGAGAGTAAGTAATGTGGCGTCTTTGATGTGAATTGTCTGAGAGGTGTCCTTGTCTGTACTGTAAGGGAGTTCTGGACTGGAGTGGAATGGAATACAGAATTTAGGCCAAAGGCCAAGCACTGGGACCTATAAGGTCATTCACTGCTGAAAGGTGTAAAAGGAAAACCTCAAAGCAGTTGCACTATGGAACAATTGTTAGACGAGGGTGAATAGCAAGAAGGACGAAAGAGGTTACGAACAGAGGTACAGCCAAAGGAACGAAAGGGGTTGCAGCAAGGGGCCTAAGGAAGGCACGCTTCAAAGAACCTTAAGTAATGCCTACAGTGTGCCTCACGAGGTGCACTGCCGGCACTATCCCCCCTACAAAATATGATGAGAACACAGGAAGTTATCATTAACATTCACTTAACTCTCCCATTGATGACTTCGACAGAAGAATTTATCAGGTCTCATAACACAGTAATGTTGATGTATTCACAAATGTTTACCTTCCCATTTGTATCAAAAAGAGTTCGTAATTAATGACGTGCTTGTGGTTGGTTTGTGCATGAAAGCAGAAATTCATTAGCGCGCCGCACACAATTAGCTCAATAATTTATGAAATAAAGAAATCGAGAGAGTCAATTAGCTTTTGCTTTTTGTATTCTCAGTAGCAAATATTCTCAACAATGCATTCACCACAATTGTCAAGCAATTGTTTTGTGTCAAATCTTTATGAAACCAATTTATTAACCAGTGTTAAATGAAAACGAACAATTATCGCAGTGACTCTCGTCCACAACATGGCTACAATTGTTAGTAAGGACCGGGGATGCATTTTTGCCCGCCGAATTATGCAAATTATCGCAATATGAATGTATAATGCTGTGCAATTAACCAGGCAGAAAAATAACATGAATATCTTCATTCATTAGTTCTCGTTTCATAAAGCTGACGGTATTAATTGTTTTTTTTTTTTTTTACCTGTCGACTTTAGATCAATTTTAGAATGGTAGTGTAATGTTACTCTTTGTTTTGATTTAGGTTATATATCTGTATATCATGTAATTCTTTAAAGTGAAATAGTGTATGCATGGTTTAAAAACAGAATATTTCATTGCTTAAGATCCTGAATTCAATTTGATTCAGATCATTTCAAAGGCCGTGGCTTAAGTCTGTGCATACAGATATTTCAGTTATTGGAAATTAAGATTTGTTTTAATTATTATCTTTCTTTTCCGTTTTTAAAACATATTTTAAATGTTTTTACACCTAAAAATAGATTTTATATATATATATATATATATATATATATATATATATATATATATATATATATATATATATATATATATATATATATATATTTTTTTTTTTTTTTTTTTTTTTTATTTGCAGTCTTTGAAGTGACTTCTACCTCAATAAAACTTAATTTTTTTACACAGAAAAACAAATATAATTTTTTTACAAATTTGGAATCTTTCAGGTGACTTCTGCCTCAGTAAAAGCTAATGTTCCTACGTAGAAAAATAAATCTAACTAAGTCACAAAAATAGATATATATATATATTTTTTAATTTGCAACCTTCCAAGTGACTTGTGCCTCAACAGAAGTTAATGTTCCTATGTAGAAAAACAGAAAAAATACATAATTTTTTCACAAATTTTGAATATTTTCAAGTGACTTCTACCTCAACAGAAGCTAATGTTCCTACGTAGAAAAACAACTCTAACCAAATAAAAAAAAAAATATATATATATATATATATATATATATATATATATATATATATATATTTTTAGAATTTGCAATCTTTCAAGTACCTTCTACCTCAACAGAAGCCAGTGTTCCCACACAGAAAACCACAGAAAAAAATATATAATTTTTTTCACAAATTTGGAATTTTTTCAAGTGACTTCTACCTGAACAGAAGGCTAATGTTCCCATAGAAAAACAAATCTAACTAAATCACACTCATAATAATAATAACACATACACCCTGACAAGCCAATTGCATGAAATGAAACTTGCAAATCCCAGAACACTCGATTACGCGACATCCCACCCAAACCTCACTCCCGGGCGACTCGGGAATATCGCCTAAAAGACACAACCAGTAAATTTGTTCGGTGAAACAGAGCGGGAAGCGTCGAGCAGCGCCATAATTCCCGAAGATATTAATTGATCAATAAATCTCGGGATGGAGGCTGCTCCTCGGAGCTCTCAAGAGATGGATGCAATGAGTTCAAGCAAGCTGTTTTTGGAGAATGTATTTCGTGTGGGAGATGAAGGATTGTGGGGGCTGTGGGCGGGGTGGGGGTGGGGTGGGGGAATTTGACTGAATAAATTTTAGTGGAATTAGGTTCTGTGAGGGTATTGTGGTTATTACGATTGCATATGTACCTGGTAAAAAGAGAAGTAGAGTCTATATATATATATATATATATATATATATATATATATATATATATATATATATATATATATATATATATATATATATATATATACATATATATACTGTATATATGTATATATATAATGTATATATATATATATATATATATATATATATATATATATATATATATATTTATATTTATGTTTATATTTATATAACGCCAATGTTTTGAAGTCCGGAATATTCCTGTTATGCTTTATAAGTTATTTACTAAAAATTCTTCTTCAAAATATTGTTTTAGGTCCCACCACCCATGCCTCAAACGCATGGAGGGGGGAGGGAAGGTTTTAGGGTGGTTGGGGGGGCGGGGATAGGGGATAGTGAGAAGCCGAGATTCACACGCTATTCGGTTTATCACGAATGTTTGAGAATTGGTCTGTTTTCCACTTTTTTTTTTATTAACACTTATTCCCATTCCTTGAAGTGAGTTCCACATACTTTTCTAGTTATTCTTAATAGCATTAATTCGTAAAAACACTATAGGGAACTATTTAGTTTTCTGTAAAAGAAAACTATTACGCCGGCTTTGTCTGTCCGTCCGCACTTTTTTTCTGTCCGCCCTCAGATCTTAAAGACTACTGAGGCTAGAGGGCTGCAAATTGGTATATCGATCATCCACCCTCCAGTCATCAAACATACCAAATTACAGCCCTCTAGCCTCAGTAGTTTTTATTTTATGTCAGG
>NC_089749.1:6615161-6657661 GCF_040412425.1 Macrobrachium rosenbergii | reverse complement strand
GAGACCTAAACAAAATATATAAATGGGCAGAGATAAATAGGATGGTATTTAACTCTGATAAATTTGAATCAATGAACTATGGTGATAAAGTAGGAATGCTATATGCATATAAAGGACCTAATAATGAGACAATCACAAACAAGGAAGCAGTTAAAGACCTTGGTGTGATGTTGAATAGGAATATGTTATGCAATGATCAAATAGCAATTCTATTGGCAAAATGCAAAGCAAAAATGGGAATGTTGTTCCGGCACTTCAAAACTAGAAAAGCTGAACACATGATTATGCTTTATAAAACGTACGTACGTAGTCCACTTGAATATTGCAATATAATATGGTACCCACACTACCAAAAGGATATTGCACAAATAGAGAGTGTACAAAGGTCATTTACAGCTAGAATAGAAGAAGTTAAGGACCTTGACTACTGGGAAAGACTACAATTCTTAAATTTATATAGTCTTGAAAGGAGAAGAGAACGCTACATGGTAATTCAAGCATGGAAACAGATAGAAGGAATTACCGAAAACATCATGGAACTAAAATTATCAAAAAGAGCAAGCAGAGGTAGATTAATAGTGCCAAAAACTATACCAGGAAAATTAAGGAAAGCACACAGGACATTAATCCACCACGCACCAGCATCGATAATGCAGCGTCTATTCAATGCGCTACCAGCTCATCTGAGGAACATAACAGGAGTGAGCGTAGATGTGTTTAAGAATAAGCTCGACAAATATCTAAGATGCATCCCAGACCATCCAAGACTGGAAGATGCAAAATATACCGGAAGATGCGTTAGCAACTCTCTGGTAGACATCAAAGGTGCCTCACACTGAGGGACCTGGGGCAACCCGAACGAATTGTAAGGTCTGTAAGGTAAGGTAAGGTCTCAGCTTTGGCAGCCCTAATTGAAATCGCTGCTTAGATATGGTTCTAAGCAATAATAAAAATAAAAAAATAATTAGCAGAAAACAATGATTGCTAAAATTATTACTAGAGATTAGAATTAATGAGATAACATTTTGTTGATTTTGTGTGGTTATATTTTAACTTCTTTCTTACTGAAAAAAAAAATGGAATCTCTTTCTGAATAGCTTTCAGAAATATAGCAGACACAAATAAGTAAAATAACGTCTATCTATATATTCACCCAGTGAGTAGGTTAATACTGTTAGATAGACAATTTTACATATGGTTGTGTAGAGACGTTTTCAGGTTAGAGGAAAGCTAATTATCTCTTAGAATAGATCCACGTGAAAAAAGGGTTTTATGTTATGTTTATATAGCAGTTTTTAATACCTCTATAAAAGTAGCGAAACTAGAAAATGGAGAATTTGTATATTAATTTACCAGTTATTGAATGCTGCCAAGGGGAAATTGAGAACATATTATTATTATTATTATTATTATTATTATTATTATTATTATTATTATTATTATTATTAGAGTTATACTGATAGCATTGTAATTTTTCTTAGTATTATTATGAAAATTGTGCTATATTTATTATTATTATTATTATTATTATTATTATTATTATTATTATTATACTAATATTAATATAATAGTTATACTAATATTAATATAATTGTTATACTAATATTAATATAATTGTTTTTAGTATTATATGAAATTTGTTATTATTATTATTATTATTATTATTATTATTATTATTATTATTATTATTATTATTTGCTCTTTCATAATTTGGTTCATTTTTTTTTGCTAATTTATTTTATCCATAAAAACCGTATGATGGATCCCCTTTTACTTTGCTTTTTTTTTTTAACTTATTTCATTCCTGAAATCCTAAATTCTCAAATTTGCATTTATGCAGGCATATGCAAACATATTTCAAAGCCATGAAACGATAACAGTAATTCTCCAGAAGAAGATTTTTGATACGAAAAATCACTCTCTGACTCAAAATTCCCCAACTTTCGCAATTCCCAAGCGTAATGTCACCCTCCGCGAGAGGTCAACTGGAATTTATTCCAGCGGAGGTCCAGGGATGTGGTATCTCAGCTCAGCATTCCTGAATGGGAATCGCATCTTTGATCGCGTGCGCGTCACTGAATATTGATTTCTAGTTTTCTGAAAAGAAAATTATTGTGCCGGCTTTGTCTGTCCGTCCGCACTTTTTCTGTCCGCCCCCAGATCTTAAAAACTACTGAGGCTAGAGGGCTGCAAATTGGTATGTTGATCATCCACCGTCCAATCATCAAACTTGCCAAATTGCAGCCCTCTAGCCTCAATAGTTTTGATCTTATTTAAGGTTAAAGTTAGCCATGATCTTGCATCTGGCAACAATATAGGATAGGCCACCACCTGGCCATGGTTAAAGTTTCATGGGCCGCGGCTCATACAGCATTACACCGAGACCACCGAAAGATAGATCTGTTTTCGGTGGCCTTGATTACACGCTGTAGCGGCTGTACAGAAAACTTCGGTGCATTTTTTTTATTTTAAAAGCATTCATATCCTATTTAGTTAACGTGGGACTGAGGAGAAAGGATATTTTCAAAAGGGGGGGGGGCGGTTTCACCTCCTCGCTCTCGTTGGAAAGTTGAACTTAACTTTCCTCTCGGGGAGAAAGTTTATCCCTTAACTGGCTTCTCAGGAAAACTTTCTCCAGTGTGAAATATGACTTCTTAGGAAGCTGGGACTGCATAGGTCGAATTTAGTTTTTTTTTTTTTTTTGTGATTTATTCAGCAGTGATCCAGTAATACAATAATTACTTTTGTTTGTGTTGTCCAACTGTTTTCCCATTGATTAATGAATCAAAACTGCACTTTTGCGTCCGTTATAATGGTTTATTTCTAGCCGCTCAGGAAAACTTGGTCCTCTAAGGAAAATCTTAGATTTTCCTCAGACACAATTTTCTCACAGTTTTGGGGTTAGTGCCGTCAGTGCACCTCGTGTGGTTCACTGTAGGCATTGCTTAAGGTTCCTTCCAGCTGCAACCCCTTTCGTTCCTTTTACTGTACCTCCTTTCGTATTCTCTTCCTTCCATCTTACTTTCCACCCTCTCCTAACAGTTGATTCATAGTGCAACTGCTTTGAGGTTTTCCTCCTGTTACACCTGGCAGGCTTTTTACTCCCAATTTTCGTTTCAGCGCTGAATGACCTCATTGGTCCCCGCGCTTGGCTTTTTGGCTAAATTCTATATTCAGTTCAATTCACATTCGTAAGAAACTATCTAATGCCAATGCAGAAGGTTTATGCAATTTTCAGAAAAACTGCTGGACCTTGAAGAAGAGTCTTAGATTTTCCTCAAACAAACACAATACATCTCAGTCGTAAAAACTATCTAATGCCAATGCAGAAGGTTTATGCAATTTTCAGAAGAACTTCTGGACCTTGAAGAAGAGTCTCAGGTTTTCCTCAGACAGACACAATATTTCTCAGTCGTAAAACCCATCTAATGCCAATGAAGCAGATTTATGCAATTTTCATAAAAACTGCTGGACCTTGAAGAAGAGTCTTGGATTTTCCTCAAACAAACACAATACATCTCAGTCGTAAAAACTATCTAATGCCAATGCAGAAGGTTTATGCAATTTTCAGAAAAACTGCTGGACCTTGAAGAAGAGTCTTAGATTTTCCTCAGACAGAGACAATACCTCACAGTCATGAAAGCTGTTTTATTCCAATAATGAAGGATTTGCAAGTTTCCTGCAAGACCACAAATGAATCCTTGACACTTTGGGCGCATCAGCTTCTGTAGGGCCACTGGAATGAGGTTAGGTACCAAATTCCAAAAATCAACCTGCAGTAGACTTATCCAATTTTGAGTGCAGGGGAGCGAGCCACAATAATACCGCAGCTGCCACTGGTAGTGAGAAGACAATTCTTCAAAGTGTTACTAAAACCACAGTGTGAGAGAAAAATAATTCCTCAAAATGTTAATGCTGAAGAAATCCACAGGTAAACCTCTGTTCAGCTCCACAGGAGACATGTTAATGAGACGCTGCTCAGAATCTAATTTAATGAGGCTAACTACCTTAGCCACTTTGTAAACTCAATGCAGGACCTGACGTCCCAGTGGAACCAGACTGAATTAGCATTTGCTTGAGATTTCGGGGCTGAGGAGCAAACAGGAAGGTCATAATGGTAATGCTTGTATTTTTATTATTTAGTTGCTGTTGATGGGAAGTGCTGTGTACATTAATGAGTGTACGTCTAATAAATGTCATAATTTTGCTGTTGAATGAATTAGATTGTCTAGTGTGGTTGCTGAATATGGCGTACGCTTGTATGTCTCTCTCTCTCTCTCTCTCTCTCTCTCTCTCTCTCTCTCTCTCTCTCTCTCTCTCTCTCTCTCTCTCTCTGTGATACATCTGAAGTATGTCTGTATATGTATGTATTTATATATATATATATATATATATATATATATATATATATATATATATATATATATATATATATATATATATTTATACTTATATATATTTACATCTGCATACATATTTCTATATAAATATATGTATATTTAGTTATACACACATATATACATATATACATATGCACTTAAAAAAGTATGTTGGTGTCTCCATACTCACAAAAACATAATTAGATCTGCAGATTTATAACTATATGTGACGTACCCTCTCTCTCTCTCTCTCTCTCTCTCTCCAAGGAACGCCTAGTTTTTTTCACCCGTGGCTAGCTGCGATAAATTTCTTGTAATGGAGACCCCGAAATTGCCAACTGTGTCGTCCCTGAATTATGCAACCAGCGTTTTGTCATAATTATACGAGAAACGTTGCCGCGACGGAGAGAAAATTTGCTGCATATAACTGCGGCCTTGTTTCGAAATGCATAGATAATTCGCCCGTGAATATTCATATTCATTCGCGTAGGTCTGTGTGTTGTTTGTGGTAATTGAATTCAGGTTTTTTTTTTCTTTGAGTTAGAAGATATTCTAATGGAAAATGTTAGGTAATTATTTGATGCATTATAGAATGATACGTTGTTCCAAAAAAGAGTTAGATGAACAAATTATATTCTGCTGGAGTGTCAAATGGTTTTTGGTAATTCTAAACAAATGAAAAATTAGAAAGTTATTTCTGAAAGGCTTTTAAAAATTGCTGACATCAAGATCCAATATCATCGTGACCTATGAGTACCAGAATTATGTGAAATTTCGAATGTTTTAGAGTCAAAATAAAATCAGTACAACTGTATTTGGAAAGATTATAGAAGGTTCACGTATCTCTGGTACAGTGGGAACTAGAGCACATTCCTCAGTCAGTTATATTTCTGTTATTATTGTCTAAATCTTCAACATTATTATTTTGTCATTATTTTCCATTGTGGGGGGCACGTACCCAGGTGCCCCCCTACCCCCCGCTGGATCCGCTATTGGTTATAGTAATTTTCAATCAATGAATGGCATTTACTTTCAGATACTCTTAAATATTTGCTACCTTAAGAGTCCTATTGAGTACAATCATCATTTGAATAAGTCTCCATCATTATTTTATTTTTTCACGTTATTATCATCTATCAGTAAATGTTTATTTTCCATCTTCTTTTGGCAGGAATGTCCAGAGGGTGTTGTGCAAGAAGATACGTTTAAGGAAATATACGCCAAATTCTTCCCACACGGAAGTAAGTATGGAGTTCTTCCGAGCATAAGGCCCTCCCCCACAAATCACTAATAGTGGACAAATATTCTTCACCTGGTCACACCTCAGTAGCAGAATTCTTCTAGTGATTATAAAAACAATTCTAAAGTAGATGAATAGTTACCATAAAATGTTAACGAGATTTGTAAATCTATTGTTAATTATTATATTATATTATAAAAGTTTCCATTTTTAAGTTTTAGATAGTGAAGTATTTTTTTTGTATAATTTAAGAAGTAAGATAATGTGTCTTCACTTATAGCACATGTTGACATTAGAAACAAATCCTTCATCATCTTTTAGTTGGAACAGTTTAAGAGAATGTATGCGTTCATACATCTATGACATACACACACATATTTAAGCATGTATATATATACATACATACATACATTATATATATATATATATATATATATATATATATATATATATATATATATATATATATATATATTAACCTACATACAAAATATACATTTTAACATACTCATGTGTGCGTGAGTTTATGTGTATAGATGTGAATAAATATGTACATATTGCATGTATGTGAGCAAAACCCCATGTATATTTGCTTGTGTGTATATGTATACAGTGTATATAACGTGTGTAGGAAGTTAAACGTGCTGTTGATGGGTATATGGATAGTGGTTTAAAAAAAATTTTTATGTCAATTAATGTTTGAAAAGAACAAAAATTATGTGAATTAATGTCTGAAAAATATGTTTATGTGAATTAATGTTTGAAAAAATAATTTTTTTGTGTGAATGTTTGAAAAAAACATTTATGTGAATTAATGTTTGAAAAAACTTTTTATGCGAATTAATGTTTGAGAAAAAATTTCATGACTTAAAAAATTAGGTGAATCGATTTTTGAAAAAAGTTTTTATTTGAATTAATGTTTAAAAAAACGTTTTTATGTGAATTAATGTTTGAAAAGAATTATTTGAAGTAGTCTGAACAAAATTTTTATGTGAATTAATGGTTGAAAAAAAATTAATGTGAATTCATTTTTGAAAAAAAAAGGTTTTTATATGAATCAGTGTTAAAAAAGTTTCTATATGAATTAATGTTTGAAAAATTTCTTTAATGTTTTTAATATAATTATACTGATATATAACGAGAAGTCTACAATCGGTTTCTTATAAAGATAGGTAAAGCCTTATCCATTAAGTTAAATCTCAACTCTTTATAATTCCATACTTTTTGACACTAGTATATCTGGCTTTATGCTTTATATTTAGTAATAAAATACATACATAATTTAATAGGCAGCTTTAATCGGCTTATTTAGGAATACTATAACTTGATAGTATATAGGGAATAAAGAGTAATTCATGTATGCCTGTACTAAAAGAAATATAATAACTGTGATGAAGATGTGTACATATGTGTATGTGTATATATACTGTATATATATATGTCTGTGTGTGTGAGAGAGAGTGTGTCTGTCCATGTCTGTATCAATTCAGAACGTCTGTTCTGCATCTCTGTGAATTCACTAGCAAATAGCCATTCATGTTATTCAATACCTTGTATTTACACATACACACACACACATACATATATATACTGAATTTTCTTCCCACCGTGTAACTGACTTTATATTTCAATGCTGCAAATTGACAGTTGGTACGTAGCTCTTCTTTATCTCTATATATTATATATATAGAAGTGTGAAACACTTTTCTATCCCGGCACTTGTTCGTTGCACATACTTTGCACTCCTCTCGTTCATACTATTGCATAGCACCCAGATGTGTCCTTAATTCGTGTTTTGTCATTGTCTATGGAGTAATGGAGTGAGCTATAGAATATATATTTTTTTTATTTTTCAATTTTTTTTACGAGAAAAAAAAAAAAGGTCTTGTGGTAGAAAGTATGAATTTAGAGATTTTAGTGACGTTTGTTTTCATCACTTGATGTGAATTTACACATAGTGTATATTTCTAGACGTAAGCAATAGCATTTTATTTTTTCATTGTACTATGAAGATTATGATGGCGGTCATGATGACTATGATGAGTATTTTAGAGAAATGGTGAATTTTTCTTATCAATCAGCTTTGCATGTAGAACTTTTCATGATCATATGAATGACGCAGAAGTATTACTGGACTCCCTTAGTTTGTATTTTGTTAGGAATAATGATAATCTCCACAAATAGGATTGGTAGTTATTATTACACAGACTGTGATAATTATAATCTGAGCTGAATTTTTACTCTAATAAGTATTTAGAATCTTATATGGATCAGTAGTTTGTAAAGAGAGATTATAAAATTAGATGTTATTTCGAGTTGAATGTTTATAAAGAGGAACTAGTCAGTAGTTGTAAATAAATAGCTTAAAATAGAATTAGATGATTTGATAACTGAATGCTAAGATAATTGAAGACAGCAGATTCCTTGACAGTTTGGAGAAAACAGGACATTGATGATATATATAATTATATATAATTACTTTTTTGACTTAAGATATTTACGAAAAATTATCATAATTAAGAAATAATTGCGTGAAGGCAAGTTATTCTCTGCCTTTTTGTAAAAAAAGATTAAATTAACCACAGACAAGGTTCAAGAATTAGAATTATTTTTTTAATACTATGTAAAAATTAATATTATTTTCCATGGGAAAAATATTGATACAAGAAAATTTTATTATATGACAAGATTCAAGATCTATACCTGAATCTTAATTTTTTTTAATAATATGCAAAAATTTAATATTCTTTTTTTTAGGGAAAATCTCCGTATTTTCCAGTACGATGCTGTAATTTTTTTTTGTAATAGTATGTTAAAAATCAACATTATTCTTTAGGAAAAATTTCTATATTTCATAATGATATTTTAAACAAACTGAATTTTAATCGTAGCTTAGAGTCTACATTTTATATACATAATATTTTTTTGGTGGAAAGTTTTGAAACTTAGTCAGGAAAAATTTAGTAGTGCGGAAATTTCTTTACAGAAGTTCCTGTGACCCGGAGATATTGGCCCAGGCTCTGTTGTTGTGCCCAGGATTAGATTTTTTTTTTTTTTATATAAACTTCCACCAAGGAGCCTGTAATTATTTTAATATTACTGCATCTTCTCTACCTTTCTTCTGCTACCCTTCTCGCTGGCTTTTTTCTCTCTTTCTCTCTCTCTCTCTCTCTCTCTCTCTCTCTCTCTCTCGTGTCTTGGTTATGTCCTAAAGTAACTTTTTTCTCTAAATTTTGAGTTTCCTGTATGGATCAGCCGATGAGATTTTGTTATCCAAATTGATAACCAGGCTATAGAGATATTTTTGGACAATACTTTTTGTTAGTTTGCCAAATAATTTGCAAGATGGGTCTTCATAATAATTCATGCATATAACTGAACATAAATTTTCATATATGGATCTCAGGAACGTTAAGAATATTTGTTATCATTAGAATAGCTGTTAAGTTCGCTCGTTGCATTGTTATGAGATTAAACTCACGCTCCTTTACAATTCAAAAGCTTAAAAAAAAAAAAAAAAAAAAAAAAAAATATATATATATATATATATATATATATATATATATATATATATATATATATATATATATATATATATATATATATAAATTTGCATTTGAGTAACAAAATGAATATGGCTGGCATCTGCTCTTCAATTTCTGCTTCTTGAACAGTTTTCCCCATTCGCCCCCTAAAAATATTTTTTCCTTCACATATCTTTTATCTTTGCGTTTGAGTGTTAGTCGAGGTATCACTTACCTGCAGTCATTTGGAGTCCAGAATTTTGCATTAGTTTCGAGGTGACTCTTAGTGAATTTTTATATATATTTTTTCTTACCTAGACGTCCCGGGCCCACGTAGCCTGCGATGGAGGACTAGATTAGAAAGCTGCATAATATATCTGTGTTTCGTTGCAGACTCCAGTTTGTATGCGCATCATGTATTTAAGGCCTTCGATTTGAACAGCAATGGTCAGATTAGTTTTAGGGTAAGTATTGTGTGTATTTTTCCTACTTTATCTCTCTCATGTCCTGGCTTTGAAACGGTTTTTAGAATCGTGGTTTTAGTAATTGTAGATAGTTTGGTTCATCTCAGTGATAATCATTTTGATTAAAAACCTTCACAGTGTCTTCATCAAATTGTTGTTTGTTAAAATCTCCAAAATTAAAAATTAAAATAAAATTTATTGACAAAAGTTGAAAAATTTAGGTAAGAACTTTCGAACACCTGAATGATTGAATTATAATTCATAAAGTGTGGTTTATTTCAGTAATACTTATTTTGTGAAAGAAAATTTCAGTGTCGTCAGTAAATAATTGTATGTTAAAACCTCCAAAATCAAAAATAGAAATAAAAATTATTGACAAAAGTTGAAAACTTCAAACAATGACTTTCGAACACCTGAATTATTAAATTTTCGTCCATTAAAAATCCACATTTATATGAAAAAATTATTTTTGGCAAAAATTGAAAAATCTAAATAAAGACTTTAGAACACCTGAAAAGTGTTCTTCCTCAGTGTTCACTGAGGAGGAACACCGTTCAAGTGTTCGAAAGTGTTCGTATAAGGTTTACGTATTGACAAAAGTGTGGATTTGTAATAGACAATACTTGTTTTACAGCATAAGAATGTTCCTGTTAATACCAATTAAAACCTTTGTTTTAGAACTGGAAGCTGAAGGAGGGTTGGACAAACCAGTAATTTATTTGAGGTTTTTAATCTTTATATTAATGATATATGAAGATTTGTTTCTTAAGAATATGGTCCTTTATTTCCTATCTTTAATGCATACGATTATTCTTCATAACCTTCATTATTACAAACGATGAATTCCCCGTATGGGGGAAGTGCACTCAAGAGCACCTTACGAGGTGCACTGTGGGCATTACTAAAGGATTTTTCTTGCAGCGTCCCTTCGGCCTCTAGCTGCACTCACTATCTAACTTTTCACTCCACCTCCATTCCTACTCTTTTCTTCAATTTTGCTGTCCAGCTACTCAAACTCCCTCTTTCCACTGTCTACAGCACAGAATCATTCCCTAAAATGGAAAACTGCAGTATCTGCAGAATTTTCGAAGTTGAGATATGCCACCTATTGGGCTCGTGAAACACTAATACACAAGTTACTGCAGTTTCAGAATGATTCTTCAGTGCTTTATTTAGGGGGTCCCATTTGCAGTATCTGCAAAATCATTAGTAAGGCAAGGGAAAACTGCGGTGTCTACCATTTGTCCCAGTTTTGTATTTTTGCAGTTACTGCAGTCTTCCATTTTAGGGCAGAATGGCTCATGTTGGCCCAGTACTTGGCTTTGTGCTGAAATTTTCGTAAAACTAACAACGATAAAGTTCGTGTTAAGGGAGACTGGAAAATACAGATAACCTTGGACCGGCGCCAGCCCTTACGAAACTGATTTATGGAGGTTCCTCCAAAGGAATTTTAAAACGAATCTGTGTCATGCAACCGAGTCTCCTCAACGGTACCCGGAAATAAGAGTAGGTCGGATACAGCACTGCATGGGCCGGTCGCATTTTCCCCGAGATGTAACCGAGTACGGGACCTTTCCCTGAAAGAAGCGGGACGCCATATTTTTAAAAACCAACAATAGCATTTTCTTGAAAATAATCTCATTATGGTTCCCACACCCAAATTACCATTTTGTACCTTCTAACGTAACCTAATCTAACCGGGACATTTCCCTGAAAAAAGCGGGACGTCATGTCTTAAAAACTAACCATAGGATTTTCTTGAAAATAATCTCATTATGTTTCCCACACCCAAATTACGATCGTAGTTACTTCTAACCTAACCTAACCTAACCTAACCTAACCGAGACGTTTCCCTGTAAAGAGTGGGACACCATAATTTAAAAACTAACCATAGAATTTTCTTGAGAATAATCTCATTATGTTTCCCACACCCAAATTACTTGTTTATTCCTTCTAACCTAACTTAACCTAACCCAACCTAACCTAACCTAACTGACACCTTTCCCTGAAAAAAGCAGGATGCCAAATCTTAAAAACTAACCATAGGAATTTCTTGAAAATAATCTCATTATGTTTCCCACACCCAAATTACTTTCTAACTGCTGCTAACCTAACCTAACCTAACCCAACCTAACCTAACCGGGACATTTCCCTGAAAAAAGAGGGATGCCATATCTTAAAAACTAACCATAGGATTTTCTTGAAATTAATCTCATTATGTTTACCACACCCAAATTACCGCTGAATCACTTCTAACCTAACCTAACCTAACCCAAGCTAACCTAACCTAACCTAACCTAATCAGGACCTTTCCCAGAAAAAAGCAGGATGCCATATCTTAAAAACTAACCATAGGATTTTCTTGAAAATAATCTCATTATATTTCCCACGCACAAATTCTTCTACAGCTACCAGTTTAACCTAACCTAACCCAACCTAATCAAACCTAGTGGCATGGCAAAAAAACCGGGGCTGGTGCAATACTAGCGTACATCTTTTACAGAAAACTGAAAACGAAAAAGAAACCTCACGAAACCCAGCAAGCTCGAATATTCGTTCCGAATATTCGTTTTGCCCCCTTTTATGGTAATGGTGCTGCTCGATCATTGCTCTTAAAAGTAGCCTTTTTTGTATTCTCAGTAAGCTCCCGGCCTCCCATTTAATTTCCCTGGGGTTTGTAATACTCCGTTTTCTGTGGGGAAAAAAATATTTTCTGGGTAACTGCGGTACCTGATTATCATTTCGAATGGTTCCATTCCTTTTTTTAACATGTGGATATATTTAGTTCGTAAGCAGATGTGTAATATATATCCATAAAACTTATCTAGTTATTTGTATAAATTAGTATATACCTAAATATATGCCACATGTTCAATAATTTTGAAACTGAATATTACTTAGATGAGGGGTGCATTGTTCTATGAACACATACCAAAAGTCTTTTTGATGTCATATAAATCGTAAAGTAACTCGCAAAATAAATGCATATGCATGTATACATGTATGTATTTATGCGTTGCTTTTTGAAAGTTAAATAGTTTTCAAATCTGTAATCATATTTTAGCCAGTTCTTTTTTTGTGCCTAAGGCATGTTAAAGAGTCTGTAGGTACTGCTTTCATTCATGAAATCTTTCATCAGAGCCCGTTGGTAGCATGTTTTAAAAATGAAAATGGAAAACTTGAAAACTTCTAGAAGTTATCAAATATTCACGAAGTTCATATCTCCAGTTTCAACGACATCAGCGAACACAGGCTTTCTTATATCCAGTCCAGGCCTCCTTCACATGGGACGCCACCAACACATTTAAAGTTAGAACATAATCTAAACCTGCTTCATTGTGTCTCCTTGTTAGGAGGGCAGAACTGACTTGGTATCTTTCATATTTGAAATTCATTTTCCCAGTTATGACGCTACAAAGCACTGACGTCCTTACGTCCAATACAAATCCTTTTACGTGGGATCGACTTTGCATCTTTTCCCACTTCTATGTGGGGGTCGATGTTTCTGATAGCTTTCCTCTTCTTCCACCTGGCTCTGTCAAACACATCGTCCTCTGACAATTGGTTGTGTCTCAGGCCTTCTCTAACTACATCCATCCACCTTCACTTCTTCGGTCTTCCTCTCTCTCTCCCACCAGGCACCTTCCATCTGCATCACTCACCTCCATACACATGTCTCTTCCCTTCTCATCACATGGCCATACCACTGCAGTCTTCTTTCCTGGGTCTTCTTTGATAGCTCTACGACTTTAGTGGTTCCTCTTGTTATTTTATTTTTCATCCTGTCTATTTTTGGTACTCCACACATCCACCTGAGCATTTTCATCCTTTTAAGTGGGATATCAATAACATAATTGATGTTATACGAACGTAAGCTAAGCGTGCTCCATTATCTGTCCTTGTTAGGAGGGCAGAAGGATCTGGTATCTTTGATATTTTATCAGTTATCATTTCAAGTTGCTGTTGTTTCAGTACCACACAGCCTTCAGGGGATTAGTCGTGACTTAAGGACCGAGATTTATAAAGTGTGGAATCAGATTGATGCATCTCTGGCATTTCTTGGGCGTCTCATTACGGTCTGTCTATCTGGCGGCCTTGCGTGAGCTACCCTACTTAACCATACGAAGCCTAATGCTTTTCTCTGTTACAATCTACCCTCCTCTCCCACTTCCTTCTGCTCCTCCTCCTCCCTCTCTCCTCCTCCTCCTCCGCCAACTCCTCCTCCTCCTCCTCATTCTTCTCCTGTTCCTCATCCCCCTCTCCTCGCCCTCCTCCTCCTCCTCCTCCTCTCCTCCTTCTGCTCCTCCTCATCCCCTCTCCTCGCCCTCCTCCTCCTCCTCCTCCTCTTCCTCCTCCTCCTCCTCCTCGTCATGCTTCTCTCCTCCCAATCTCCCCGTCCTCCTTCTCCTCGTCATTCTTCTCCTCCTCCTCCTCCTCCTCGTCATTCTTCTCCTCCTCCCCGTCCTCCTCCTCCTCCTCCTCCTCCTCCTCCACCTCCCAATCTCCTCCTCCACCTCCCAATCTCCTCCTCCTCCTCCTCCTCCCCGTCCCACTCTCCTCCTCCTCCTCCTCCTCCTCCTCCCCGTCCCACTCTCCTCCTCCTCCTTCTTCCCCTCCCACTCTCCTCTTCTCCTCCTCCTCCTCCTCCTCCCCCTCCCCCTCCCTCCTCCTCCTCCTCCTCCTCCTCCTCCTCCTCCTCCTCCTTCTCCTCCTCATATATCCGTTTACAGCCGTTCTCGACGCTCGTCCTCCTCCTCCTCCTCCTCCTCCTCCTCGAGTGGTTACGCTCTCCTGTCACTTTTAATGAGTTAAGGAATATTCAGCAGACGCCCTGACGCTGCTCTCCAGTTAAACTCGTCTGTTGAATTGTTCTTAGAGATGCAGCTACCTCACGTCTGTGAAAAGAAAGTGTACTTTCTTTTTTTATTTTCTTTTTGTATTTTCACTCGTCGTCTCTCTCTCTCTCTCTCTCTCTCTCTATCTCTCTCTCTCTCTCTCTCTCTCTCTCTCTCTCTCTCTGTTCTTCTCTTAATTTTTTCTTGTGTCTTCCTAATTTTTTTTATAAGACTTTTTCTGGTGGTCTTCATGATGTAGATTTGGGGTCCGGTGGTTCCAATAATGTCCAGGGCGGTGCTTATTCTTGTATAGGCGTCTTGAGGTTTGGAGGGAAATGCACTTTTAATGTCTCCGTTTTGGGTAGTTTTTTTTTAATCAGGTTTTTTCTTTATAAGAATATTAATAATAATAATAATAATAATAATAATAATAATAATAATAATAATAATAATAATAATAATAATAATAATATTTGTGTCTTTTCGTTATCAAATTTACTGTGTTTAGTTAGAGTATTTGCAGGGTGTTAAATGCTTGACTGATTTGCCTTAGGAATACACACACAGATATATATATATATATATATATATATATATATATATATATATATATATATACATATATAGTGTGTGTGTGTGTACAAATATATAAAAGAGTTTTTTTTTATGCCTGAAACATCCTTCAATCGTAAGACAAGCTACGTAACACCAAAAGCTATTTTTTACCGCTACATCCGAAGCTCCCAACACCACAATGTCAAACCTAGCTTTGAGGCCTCCGAAATATACGAGGCCTATTAAATCTTTCCTCAAAGCATAAATCATGTTTCCTTAGGCTGCTGTTTACCACGTAGGAGCATCTCGTAATTAAAGGCACTGCGGTGGATTTCCAAGGTGAAATATCCGCTCATTATATCTTAATCTTCCATTATGCAGTAGCATATTTTACAATTATCAAGCGCAAGTCTTGAAAAACAAGTGAAAAATGCGCCGGAGTTTCTTCGGCGCAGTCGAGGTTTCTGTACAGCCGCTACAGCTTGTAATCAAGGCCACCGAAAATAGATTTATCTTTCGCTGGTCTCGGTATAATGCTGTATGAGCCGCGGCCCATGAAGCTTTAACCACTGCCCGGTGGTGGCCTAACCTATATCTTTGCCAGACGCACGGTTATGGCTAACTGTAGCCTTAAATAAAATAAAAACTAGTGAGGCTAGAGGGCTGCAATTTGGTATGTTTGATGATTGGAGGGTGGATGATCAACATACCAATTTGTAGCCCTCTAGCCTCAGTAGTTTATAAGATCTGAGGGCGGACAGAAAAAGTGCGGACTGAATAAAGTGCGGACGGACAGACACAGCCGGCACAATAGATTTCTTGTACAGAAAACTAAAATGTTAAATCGAGTGTAGTTTCATGTATTGGTAAAAATAGAGATAAGATTTTATGAGATGTATAAAGTAGAGAGAGAGAGAGAGAGAGAGAGAGAGGTCCATTGATGATTTTACAAAGAGCCAAAATGAGAGAGAGAGAGAGAGAGAGAGAGAGAGAGAGAGAGATCCATTGACGATTTTACAAAGAGCAAAAATGAGAGAGAGAGAGAGAGAGAGATGATGGGTTGAGGTGGAGCCGAGGACCGTGTTTTACGAAAAGGAAAAGAGAGAGAGAGAGAGAGAGAGATATAGACAGATAGATAGAGAATAAATTCTATACCATGCAGATACCTCCACTGAACCCCGAAAAAATTACGTAACATAAAACGAGGTAAAAAATAAAAAACAGAAAAAATGAAAGAAATAAGAAGTCCGGCGAAAGGTCTCCCGAGACCTCCAAATGGCTTCCTTCCTTGCATTTCCAAGTCGGTATTCAGCCGGGTCGGGTCAAATTCCTAAGCCTTTACAACGTGCGGCATAAACCTTTGTTCTTTTTTTTTTCCCCATTAATAGATGAACCTGGTTTCATTCTGGTCGCTGCTTTTAGCTTTCTGTGAAAGGAAACTGTTGCGCCGACTCTGACTGTCCGTCCGCACTCTATTCCGTCCGCACTTTTCCCTGTCCACCCTCAGATCTTGAAAACTACTGAGGCTAGAATTCTGCAAATTGGTATGTTGATCATCCACCCTGCAGTCATCAAACATACCAAATTGCAGCCCTCTAGCCTCAGTAGTTTTTATGTTATTTAAGGTTAAATTCCGCCATAATCGTGCTTCTGGCAACGATATAGGCTAGGCCACCACCGGGCCGATTTATGGGCCGCGGCTCCTACAGTATTATACCGATACTACCGAAATATAGATCTCTTTCCGGTGGCCTTGAATATAAGCTGTAGCGGCTGTGCAGAAAACTCGATTGTGCCGACGAAACTTCCGGGTATTTTTTACTTGTTTCCTGTAAAATATGAATACGGCTTTCATTCTTGGGCGCCGCTTTCACTTTGTAATGGAGTAAATTTTTTAATCACTCCTTGTACTGTTATTTTAATTTCATGAGGATTATATATATTACACATAACATTATATATAATAAGTATATGGTTACCAGTTTTGCCTGATTTGGAGAACAAACTGAAAAAGCTTTTTTATATATATATATTTTCATTGATGTTCCATTTCTAGGTCAGAAATTTATACTATGAATCGTGACGAATTGGTGGAATATGGTGTGCGAGTACCGTAGACTTTTCTATTGTCAATTTTTATCAATTCTCGTCCAAGAATATAATTCATACTTAGTTTTCATTTTTAGTTTTGATTTTTATACATTCTTTATATTTGTGTAAACACAAATTTATTAATCCTAAAAGTTTAAAGAGTAATTTTAACATAGCAGTATACCGCAATATTAGTTACAAAACGAAACAATTTAAGAATGCAACAATAAAAGAAAAGTATAAATACAGCCTTCAAGTATCTCTCTCTCGGTAGATATTGCGCTCCTTTGATCCTCTGAAGGATTCTAAGGATTTCAGGACTGTAATGAGTGGTCGACGGAATCCTACAATCCTACCGCCATTCTTCATTTTTCCATTGTGGAGGATTTACCGGGATCTCATTGCGAAAGTTGTCTGACCATACCATAACATTGATGATTCAGTAAGAGTTTCATATATACGCACACACACTCACGCGCGCGCGCACACACACACACACACACACACACACATATATATATAATATAAATATAAATATAAATATACATATATATTTAAATAAATATATATATTACATATATATATGTTTATATACATATATATACGTATATATACATATACATATATAATGGAAACATTCTGAAAATATATCAATATTGTCAAAAAAAAGTGTTTTAAGTAAAAAAAACACCAAGTTGAATGCTTAATAAATAGAATGTTCCTCAACATAATTCACATTACATAAATGTAAAAAACTTTATTTTAAAGCAATTTTTACTTACTTTATTTTTAAAGTATTTTTACTGTACTCAGCTAACTTAATTTCTCCCATTTCAAGAATACACGGCAGCGTTCAGTACCAGAAAATAGCTGACATAAAACTAATTGCCCAACAGACAGAGCAATTAGCTCCTCGGGCGCAATACTCCTTGAAGGAGAATTAATCTCTCTCTCTCTCTCTCTCTCTCTCTCTCTCTCTCTCTCTCTCTCTCTCTCTCTCTGCTCGGACTTGGGCAATCTGAATGGAAGGTGCAAGACTTAACAAAATTGTATTTCGTTGTATTTTAGTTTTTTTTTTCAAACACGTTTCTGTCAAGTAGGATATTGACATACACATAGATATGTGATGATTATAATCACTTTTGTACGTGATTCATTTATCACGCATTACCACAGGTCTCTGTAAAAGAAAACTATTGAGATGGCTTTGTCATCCACCCTCCAATCATCAAACGTACCAAATTGCAGCCCTCTAGCCTCAGTAGTTTTTATTCGATTTAAGGTTAAAGTTAGCCATGATCGTGCGTCTGGCGCCGCTATACGTGCCAACAACACATGCCATCACAGAGCCGTGGCTGAAAGTTTCATGTGCCGCGGCTGAGAGTTTCAGGGACCGTGGCTGAGAGTTTCATACAGCAATATAAGTTGTGCAGAAAACTCGATTGCGCCGGTGAAACTTCGGGGCATTTTTTACTTGTTTTGGGTCCAAAATGGGCATAATGACCGGATTCGACATCAAAGCTTTTAGGGGTCAACAGGCCATCATCCTAACTTTCAGCGTCCCTATATATATTTCCTAGACTTGATCTGACGTCACCCTATAAATACTTCAACCATTACGACTGTGAATCGACTCCTGGGGAAATATATGACTCGCGTTTCAACCCTCTTATTTTTTTCCTAATTTAGGCCGTTAGGGCCCGTTTCGAGGGAGCTTCTAGTAATCCTTTCTGTTATCTTAACACCGTGACGAAAGGAAAGAGTTATAATGGAGTCTCTGCCCCCGTTTATTCTTGAGCACTTGGGACTCAGGGGAGTTGAGTTCTGTGAGAAGAGGTGGGTGGGGGGTTTGAGATGGAAAGGGGGGGCGAGGAGGAGTAGGTTGATGTGTCTAGGCCTCTAGAGAGTGGAGGAGGAAGGGGAAAGGAAGGGAAGAAGTGGGCGTGAGATATATATATGTATTACTCCAGTGGGCGTGATATATATATGTATTACTCTCAGTGTTCGTATGTGAGTATGTGTGTATATATATACATATACATACATATATATATATATATATATATATATATATATATATATATATATATATATATATATATATATATATATATATATATATATATATATATATATATATATATATAAATAATATAATATAATATAAACTTTTGTCCAAAGTAAATTAGGGAATCTCCTGTTATCATTTACAGTTCTGACAGACATCTAAACAAAAATCTAATCTATTTGATTATGATGAAGCTTTGTGACGCTTACTTTGGCATAAGACTCCCTGCGCTGAGAGAGCTGGAAGCAACAGCAGATTTCCAGACTTGGCTAAACACCTAAATTTCTCGTCATCAAATTCCAGCACCTGAATGTAAACAAAACAGTCGCGAGTCTCCGAAACGTCTGACTCCTCATCGTCCGTCCTATTCAGCAAGAACAATCCGCCAACTCGTGCCTGTTCCATTTTATGGCCGGGACATAAATGCTCTTTTAATGAGTGATTTAGTACCGGGAGCGCCCATAAACTGGCACGTGGGCGCGCATTATGTTACCCCATTACCTTAATCTCTCGCAACATATGGAACAGTGTCCCATGTTCCCCCCTTGCGGGAGAATGTGTGACGTTTTCCGGAATTATTGTCTCGTAAATCCTGGCCCTTTTTTGGTTTTCTGTAGAAGAGAAGTACTCAGATGGCTTTGTCTGTCCGTCCGCACTTCTTCTGTCCGCCCTCAGATCTTAAAAGCTACTGAGGCTAGAGGGCTGCAAATTGCTATGTTGATCATCCACCCTCCAATCATTAACATATCAAAATTGCAGCTCTCAAGCCTCAGTAGTTTTTATTTTAGTTAGGGTTAAATGTAGCCATAATCTGGCAACGATATAGGCCAAGCCATCACCGTCCCATGGTTAAAGTTTCGTGGGTCACGGCTCATGCTCATACAGCATTATACCGAGACTCAAGAAAGATAGATATATTTTCGGTGGCCTTGATTATACGCCGTAGCGGCTGTACAGACAACTCGATTGCGCCGAAGAAACTTCAGCGCCTTTTTTACTGAAAACAAACAAAACAGAAGTAGATAAGCCAAAGGCAGCGGCCGTCACCTAGGTAGTTAGTTCCTCGTCACGGCCCGAGACGGGCCATGAATAAAGTAAAAAGGGGCGGGGGGAGCCGTGACCACCACCAAACACCGACACTGGCCCACTGCAGGTCTTTCCTAAGGAAGGAACTTTTAGGTACCGCCCTCTGCAGAAGAAGCACAGGTGACCACCGGTGGCCCCCAACTCTCTCTCTCTCTCTCTCTCTCTCTCTCTCTCTCTCTCTCTCTCTCTCTCTCTCTCTCTCTCTCTCTGCCCGTGCGTCGAAATTGTTTCTTATTTTGATAAGGCTACAGTATATTCTCTCTCTCTCTCTCTCTCTCTCTCTCTCTCTCTCTCTCTCTCTCTCTCTCTCTCTCTCTCTCTCGTTCACACACTTTATAATAAGCATTAGCTTGACGTTTCTTGTTTTAAGTCTCTCTCTCTCTCTCTCTCTCTCTCTCTCTCTCTCTCTCTCTCTCTCTCTCTCTCTCTCTCTCTCTCTCTGATTCATATACACCTATAATAAGCATTAGCTTGACGTTTCTTGTTTTAGATCTCTCTCTCTCTCTCTCTCTCTCTCTCTCTCTCTCTCTCTCTCTCTCTCTCTCTCTCTCTCTCACCGGGACCATTTTTCTTAATGAGGGTTGCACACCTGTCTCCCTCCCGCCTCCCCTCCCCACCCCCACCGACCCCAAAGGCACAAAGCACCAGGTGAATCATAGATGCTGGTGCCACTCTCCTCAGTGTATGTGCGTTTGTGTTTGTGTGTGTGTGTTTGTGACGTTTTAGGTGGTGTGGTGTGTCTTCTGTTGGAGAGAGAGAGAGAGAGAGAGAGAGAGAGAGAGAGAGAGAGAGAGAGTAATAACTGCTTGATGTTACTTTGAGTGTGTCAAGGAAATATACTGTACACAAAAAATAGTAAAACATACAAATTTATATATATTATATATATATAACGGATATTAGATCTGTCTATTTAATTATAAATATATATTTATATATATTAAATAGACAGATATAATATACGTTTATATATATATATATAATATATATAAATTTGTATGTTTAACTATTTTTTGTGTACAGTATATTTCCTTGACTGAGGTTCAGTAATGTACACAAAACCTTGTACTCGCGGCTATTGTAGCAAACCCGATAACAAACCGATATATTTATCACTAACATCCCCCTTCGTTTTGGATGACAAAAATATTATGAAATTCTAAAATACCTTTTCCCTTACCACGAAAGAATCTGCGCAGGAGAATTACCGCCCCGCGTTTGGAATACCGTTATATTAAAGGCGAAACACTGCATGTTTAAATTCGCGAGGCGCGCAACGAAGCATTAGCTGATTCCCTGCCCACGCGGAATTAGCCAAGGAATATAGAGACCACAATTTGTTATTCATTTTTTTTTTTACTTTTGGGCATATTCGTGAAACTGAATCTTCGCTTATATGAACTTAAGGATCAAATTTCTCTCTCTTTGTTAATGGGACACTGGCTGTAATACTGCCCTAAACTGGAAGACTGCAGTGTCTGCAAAAATACAAAACTGGGAAAAATGGTCGATACTGCAGTTTTCCCTTGCCTTGCTAATGATTTTGCAGATACTGCAAATGGGACCCCCCTAAATAAAGCATTGAAGAATCATACTGAAACTGCAAATGGGACCCCCTAAATAAAGCATTGAAGAATCATTCTGAAACTGCAAATGGGACCCCCTAAATAAAGCATTGAAGAATCGTTCTGAAACTGCAAATGGGACCCCCTAAATAAAGCATTGAAGAATCGTTCTGAAACTGCAAATGTGACCCCCTAAATAAAGCATTAAAAGATCATTCTGAAACTGCAAATGGGACCCCCTAAATACTCGTGGAAAGCATTGAAGAGTCATTCTGAAACTGCAGTAACTTATGTATTTTGTGTTTCAAGAGCCCAATGGGTGGCATATCTCAGTTTCGAAAATTTTACAGATATATACTGCATTTTTCCATTTTAGGGCAGAATAGATGATAACATTTGTGGTATATAATAAAATGATGTGATAGAGATTCATTGCATCATTTCCTGCAAACCGCTAGTTCTAATTATTTGATATAGATTCATTACATCATTTCCTAAAAGTAGCTAGTTATTTTTTTATATATTTGAGTCATGGCTCGTGTGAACTTGATAAAGATTTGATTTGCAATTTTTTTATTTAAATAAGATATTGGCCAGTGTAGATGATAACAGTTTTGGTACAGTGAAATTATTTGATAGAGATTCATTACATCATTTCCTAAAATTTGCTAATTCTCTTTATAAATTTGAGTCATGGCTCGTGTGAACTTGATAAAGATTTGATTTGCAATTTTTCTCTATTTTAATAGGACATTGGCCAATCTAGATGACAACAGTGGGGGTATAATGATATGACGTGATATAGACTCATTACTCCATTTCCTAGAAATCTCTCAGTTTATAAATTTGTTCTTAATTAACTACAGTCTACTGTTAATGAACTCGAATATTAATTTTTCAGTTTCCTCTAATTACAGTAATGAGATCGTAATTCAGTTTGCCGCTTCGTGTGATTAAACCTCGTCTAATGTTTTAACCAACCATCAGGTTTTTTAGGGTTCTATATAAACCAGTGGTGTTTAATGTTTATACTCTTGTTTGGTGTACATTTTAAAGATCGCATATTTATTTTTATATTTATTTATTTGGTATTATTATGTTATATAATTTATTGATTTTATTGAACGTGAAGGCAGAGGTACTTCCAAATTAATCTCAAATGCAGTTATGTGGTTACATATTTCTTAACAAGATCAGAAATACTGTAGTCAATTGATTAAACTTAATTTTATTTTTAGACTTACGATATATATATATATATATGTATATATAAACATTATAATTAAACTTAAATATGTACTAAACACTCCATCAAAATAGTAAACAACACATCACCAGGAAACATGAATCTAAACCCTTTAGGAAAATAAGGCAACAGAGTTGACCCACCTTGACACCCCGCGTCCAAAATTCCAGAGGTGGGTGAGGGTTAAATTATCATAACTTTAGCCGCATTTCAGACCCATCCCCCTTCCCCCTTCCCTTCCCCCTCCCCTCAACTCGCCTTACCCTTCACAGGAGAGGAGGAGTGGCCGATAGAATTACGTTAACTAGACAAGGAACCACCAGACGCCACTGCTAATGCAATAAGTACTCAGTACTTTCTGATACTTATACTTATCCTTATACTTATACTTTTCTTCTTTCTGTATTTTCTGATACTTATACTTATCCTTATATTTATATTTATACCTATACTTTTCTCCTTTCTGTACTTTTTGTTACTTATACTTAGTTTTATTTATTTGTTTGTTTATTTTGTGTGTGTGAAATTGTTACACTGAAAAAGCTTGCTGAGTAATGGGGACTTTGTATATTGGTCCTTTTATCCGGCGTTTTAAGATTTAGGCATTGCTTGTATATGGGTGTTGATAATTCTCTCTCTCTCTCTCTCTCTCTCTCTCTCTCTCTCTCTCTCTCTCTCTCTCTCTCTCTCTCTCTCTCTCTCTCTGGCATTTTAAGATTTGGGCATTGCTCATATCTAGTGTAAATAACTCTCTCTCTCTCTCTCTCTCTCTCTCTCTCTCTCTCTCTCTCTCTCTCTCTCTCTCTCTCTCTCTCCCGGAGCCACCCCCTGTTAGATGAAGGTACTTAATACTGAAGAAATTATGTATACTAAACTTCATAATCAAAGGACTCTCAAGAACATCAGCATTCATAATAACTTACAAATTTAATCTCCCATTAAATCAAAAGAAATTAATACTGTTCTTGAAGAAATGAAATATTTATATATTAAATGATTTATTTTCATTTGACGTGGAAAAGTTTTCTAGTGTGAATTTAAAATGCCCCTGGATTTGGAAATAACAATCTCTACCAGTATCCCAGGCAGCGAAGGTCTGCTAGCATCCTGTCACTCAGACATGACCCGTCTTGAAAGTCCCCCCCACAATAGGACTTGGGCAATTCGACCTACAAATGCCAAATGTTGTACATTCATTTTTATTTATTCATTTATTTATTTTTTAATTTATCTGTTTTTTTAGTAACTGATCTCTTTCTATATTTTCAGTTAACTTCTGTTAGTTCTTTCGAGTAAACACCTTAATGTTCTTCGGAAGCTGGAATTTCAAGTCAGTGGCCCCTGTGGTGGGCTTGTTCCATATAAATAAGGTTCATCTTCTGAATAATAATAATAATAATAATAATAATAATAATAATAATAATAATAATAATAATAATAATAATAATAATAATATTTTTGGGGGGGCTTGAATTTCAAGTGAATGGCCCCTGTGATGGGCTTGTTCCATATGAATAGGGTTCATCTTCTGAATAATAATAATAATAATAATAATAATAATAATAATAATAATAATAATAATAATAATAATAATAATAATAATAATAATATTTTTGGGGAGCTTGAATTTCAAGTCAATGGCCCCCTCTGGTGGGCTTGTTCCATATGAATAAGGTTCACCTTCTGAATAATAATAATAATAATAATAATAATAATAATAATAATAATAATAATAATAATAATAATAATATTTTTGAAGCTTGAATTTCAAGTGAATAGCCCCTGTGGTGGGCTTGTTCCATATGAATAGGGTTCATCTTCGGAATAATAATAATAATAATAATAATAATAATAATAATAATAATAATGATAATAATAATAACCAGGCATAAGCAAAAAGACTGTAGTTCCCTTTCTCTTGAAGCTCCTTGTGTGTTACGCGCGCGGCCAAATTTGCCTTCCTCAAAGGGGCAGTTTCTCATCATCCCGGCATGTAATTTCTCTTTTTCTGGTTATTGTACCAAGGTTCTCCCATGAGGTTTCCCAAGACTCCTGTCCCTTTTTCTTCCTGTGCTTGGGAAAGGATCCCTGAAAGGCGGAGGAATATTTCTCGTCAGAGGGAAGATTCAGGTTCCTACCGCGAAGCTTGACAATAAACAATCATTACTGTGTTTTAGTTAATTAAGCTGGTCTTATGCCAAAGCTTTATATATATAGAAAAACTCGTTTTAATATTATTGTTAGTTTACTTGTGGTTAGTTTAAACTGGCTTTATGCTAGCACTGTCTTTCGCTCTTGGACAGATCAGAAAAGGTTTACCAGTGTCCTCGACACAAAAAAGGATTTCCCTACCACAAAACTTGATATAAAAAAAAACCATTTTAATATAATTGTTAGTTAACTGATGTTATGTTTAAACTGGCCTCTTGCCAGCACGGCCTCTTTCTCTAGAACAGCCAGTAAAGAGTTCACCCGTGTGTCCTTCTCGTCACGAAAAGGATTCAGTTCCCTACTACGAAGCTTGATAAAAAAACCAATAATTTTAATATTAATGTTAGTTAACTGATGTTTAGTTTAAACTGGCCTCATGCCAGCACGGTCTCTCGCTCTTGGACAGACCAGGAAAGGTTTACCTGTGTGTCGTTCTCGCTTGAACTTCTGCCAAAGTTCCAATCGCACGACATCCTCTGGGGGGGGACTGGCTACGCGCAGGGGATTTTCATCCTTATGAAAACAGTACGTAAAGTCCAGTTCACAATTGCCGGACGAGTATACGATGGCACCTGACAGCTATGGAGGGAGGCCAATCACTCAGTCTGTGTTCGCTTTTGTTAACTTTTACCTGTACAGGGAAATGGACAAGGTTCATTTCGATGCCAATATGCGCAGGTCTTTCGTTTCTGTGTCATGTGTTCGCGCCAGGGCTTTCGAGTACGTGGTTATTGACTTTTGTCTTTCTGTAATTTTGTGTTTTGTCTCTCTGTTATTTTGTACTTTCTCTGTCTGCTATTTTGTATTTTGTGTGTGTCTCTCTCTCTCTCTCTCTCTCTCTCTCTCTCTCTCTCTCATTTGTAGATTTATCTTTGATAATTAGTATTGTCTTATCCAAACACCACTGCCGGGATGTAGGAATATATAAACCATAAATATAAAAGAAATGTCTCTCTCTCTCTCTCTCTCTCTCTCTCTCTCTCTCTCTCTCTCTCTCTCTCTCTCTCTCTCTCTCTCATTTGTAGATTTATCTTTGATAATTAGTATTGTTTTATCCAAACACCACTGCCAGTATGTAGGAATATATAAACCATAAATATGAAAAAAATGTCTCTCTCTCTCTCTCTCTCTCTCTCTCTCTCTCTCTCTCTCTCTCTCTGTACTTCACTCATTTATAAATTCTTTTTTATTACCAATATAGCTTTATAACAACACCTGGGCCTGCATGAAGAAATATATAGAGAATAAATATAAAAGAAATGTCTCTCTCTCTCTCTCTCTCTCTCTCTCTCTCTCTCTCTCTCTCTCTCTCTCTCTCTCTCTCATTTGTACGTCCTATTTCATTATTATTATCGCCATATACAAACACCAGGGGCTGTATGTAATAATTTACAGGCCATAAATATAAACAAAAAATTTACTTCTAATATCTGATTATTTATACACCGCGTTATTTTCCTCTCCAAAGAGGAGTACACCCAACGAGAGATGTAATTACGAAGGAGAGATAATTGAAGAGATAAGAGAGATGTAATTACAAAGGAGAGATAATTTAAGAGATAATTCATGCGACTGTTAAGCCTCTGGTTACGAGGCTTCTTCAGGAATGACGCTAATGAAGGAGAAATAATTGAGAAATGATTGTACGCGAGAGCTATTTTTGTCGGGTAATTTGGAGAGGATACAAAATTACGTGGAATATTTCATAGTATTCAAGGCAATTTTAACAATACGGAGGATATTGGCATAGAAATATTTCCTTGCCGAGTTTAACTTAGAAAGCACCTCATGCGGTGTACTGTAGGCATTACTTAAGGTTCTGTGCGGCGTGCCTTCGGCCCCTAGCTGCAACCCCTTTCGTTTCTTTGACTGTACCTCCTTTCATATTCCCTTTCTCCCATGCGTCTGAATAATAATAATAATAATAATAATAATAATAATAGTAATAATAATAATATTAATAATAATATTAATAATAATAATAATAATAAATTCTTTTTTTTTTGAAGCTTGAATTTCAAGTCAGTGTCCCCTTTGGTGGGCTTGTTCCATATGAATAGGGTTCAGCTTCTGAATAATAATAATAATAATAATAATAATAATAATAATAATAATAATAATAATAATAATAATAATAATAATAATAATTTTTGGAAGCTTGAATTTCAAGTCAGTGGCCCCTTTGGTGGACTTGTTCCATATGAATAGGGTTCAGCTTCTGAATAATAATAATAATAATAATAATAATAATAATAATAATAATAATAATAACTGCATTTATATCCATCCAGTAATACTGGTGTTTTAGGCGAATGTATTAAATTTGAGGTTTCCATTACCGCAACGCAAAGCACTTTGCAGAAAGTGGAGTTAGTTCTTAAGAAATAATAGGCAGATACGCTGTATTTGCATTTAAAGCAGAAATGCTTTGTCAATTTGGAGAAATTGTCTTTTACTGTGTACATATGTTGTTGATCTTATTACTGTTTTTATGTGGAGCGAGAGAGAGAGAGAGAGAGAGAGAGAGAGAGAGAGAGAGCGTGCTGTCACTTACTGTATACATGTTATTATTATTATTATTATTATTATTATTATTATTATTATTATTATTATTATTATTCGTGTGTGGAAATAGAGAGAGAGAGAGAGAGAGAGAGAGAGAGAGAGAGAGAGAGAGCTTTCTGTCATTTACTGTATACATATTATTATTATTATTATTATTATTATTATTATTATTTTTATTATTATTATTATTCGTGTGTGGAAACAAGAGAGAGAGAGAGAGAGAGAGAGAGAGAGAGAGAGAGAGAGAGAGAGAGAGAGAGAGAGCGTTCTATCATTTACTGTATACATATTATTATTATTATTATTATTATTATTATTATTATTATTATTATTATTATCCATGTGTGGAAAGAGAGAAAGAGAGAGAGAGAAAGAGAAACAGAGAGAGGGACAACTCCCACCCCTTAATTCTCCCAACTGGTACACACATCACCCTTAATTCTCCCATGTAAAACTACTGTAGCAGCGGACGCAAGGTATGGTAAGACAGCACACCCTTGAGAAATGAATGACGCCCAGCGAGCTCGTCCATTTTTGTGAATTTGATACAGGAGCCCTTAGTTTGTGTGTGCTGGTGTGTGTTTGTGCCCTGTTTGTGCTATTTGGGCTGCTGGCGAATTGAGGAATGTTTGTGCGCCGTTGTTTGAGTGTTTGTGCTTTTGTTTGTGTTGTTTGTTTTGCTGGTAAGTTGAAGAAGGAGTATTTTAGGAGTGGGGAAGGAATGTGTTTTTCAACGTGGAGTTGAATCAGCTGTTGAGTGAAGTGCGTTACTTGATATTGAATTGTAAAATAGATATTAGTTATGAAATGCATATATATACATATACATATATATATATATATGTGTATATATATAATATATATATATATATAAATATTTATATGTATATATTATATATATATATATATTTACATAAATATGTACATACATTATATATATATATATATATATATATATATATATATATATATATATATATATATATATATATATAGAGAGAGAGAGAGAGAGAGAGAGAGAGAGAGAGAGAGAGAGAGCAACATAAGCAGGATATCAAGCAAAAATTATTCCACGCATTGTCATATGGGTTATGTATGGCAATGCCTGATTAAATTAATCTCTCTCTCTCTCTCTCTCTCTCTCTCTCTCTCTCTCTCTCTCTCTCTCTCTCTCTCTCTAAGCAAATTGTCATTAATTTGCAGATGTGCGTTTCCATAAGCTATCCACACTTTTTCAAGGGAGTTTGAATACTCGCTCATTGTATAGCTTTCTCTGGATAATAAGTTTAATTAGCATACCCTCTTAAAAATTCTTTTTTAACTGTATGAAGTTTCTGTACAGTGTAATTGTGTTTATTCGTGCAAAGATAAAGAGAGAAGGTGTCATACAGGAATACACGATCATATGTACATGTATACTGTATATATATATAGGTATATATATGTATATATATACATATATATATAAATGTATATATATACATATACATACTGTATATATGTATATGTATATATATGCATGTATGCAACTTGATAATCACTTTAATAGCATATAAAAAATATTCAAAACTTCACTAAGATATTTCCATCAACAAATAATGATTTGGACAGCATGGAGATTATAGAGTTGGAGAGAGAGAGAGAGAGAGAGAGAGAGAGAGAGAGAGAGAGAGAGAGACCTAGTTTCTCTACATGCGTATCGCTGACTCCAAACGTTCAATTCTGACGTGCTAAAATCCTACCAAAATCAGATAACTAAACCTGACATATTCCCCCCCACATCACCTACGCCGACCTAACCGCCCGCTTTGCATACTCCGCAGGACCTCCTCGTCAGCCTATCCCAGCTGCTGAGGGGCAGCGCCTACGACAAGCTGAAGTTCGCCTTCAAGCTGTACGACGTGAACGGAGACGGCTGCATCACGAAGGCGGAGCTCACAGACATCGTCTCGTCTGTGCACGAACTGATGGGCAGGAATTGTCACAACAGACATGTAAGTCACAGGGTTAGTGAGGCCTCGGAGGTAATGTCTTTTTCTTCTCTCGAGAACACCCCGTTTGAATGTTAACCTTAGAAGGTTTTGTTGGCTAGAGATCTAGAGTTAGATTCATAGAGAACACCACCGTCGCCAATCGCCACCGCCACCAACACAGTCACCACCACAATCGCCAACACCACCACCATGCTGCCACCTTTTTTTTTTTTCTTTTTTTTTTAGGAATATATATTTATGTGTGTGTGTGTGTTTGTGTTTGTTTGGTCGTTTGTTCGTTTGTTTGGTGTTTGTGTATTTGTGTGTGTGTATATATATATATATATATATATATATATATATATATATATATATATATATATATCAGTGTCTTGGGCTTCTCGAGGCAGGCAGAGTCGTTGATTGTTTTATTTGTTTTTCTTTTGGTAGATACGTGATTTTTTTTTTTACATCATCGCTAGCGAGCAAGCTTTTATTTTGTGTTTTTACATTTTACTTTTTTTTTTTTAAGTCACCCTCCCCCTCCCCCCCTTTTTTGCGTTAGGGGGGGAAGCGTTCTCTTCAACAAGTAATAAAAAATATCATGAGATCATAAAGTATATATTGAGAGATTACCAGTTTTTTTAGTCTATCGTAAAATTATAGTTGACTGAATAAAATTATTATACATAAAAAATTTTTATCATATCTCGCTCTTCGATTTTATCGGGTAACTGCTAAATCGAGAATAAATTAACCATATCTTGTTTATCGATTTTATCTGGTAACTGCTAAATCGAGAAAAAAATGCACCATATCTTGTTTATCGATTTTATCGGGTAACTGCTAAATTTTACAGGAATATTAAGCAAATTAAACGGCTTTGTATCGCTAAATAAATTGTCCCTTTAAAAACTAAACTAAACCGTCTTCCTGATAATGAAATTACTAAATGAAGATTTTAAATGTAAACTTTAAAAATTAAGGGAGACATAATATTTCTGGTGAATCTTAATTGCAAGCCATCGTTATCTTAAAGAGTTTTGCAGAATCACGCGAAAAACTGGTAATATTTTCACTAAATCTCTTTGTAAGTCAGTATATCCCAAATTGCTTTCCAAAATAGAAATTTTATTCGTTCTAGAAATAAATCGAGTGCCTCATAATGAAACTACAGAATGAAAATTTTTCTAAATGAAGATTTAAAAATTAAAAGAGACATTGATGATAATGAATCCTAATGTCGTGTCACAATGAGATAAAGAGTTTTCACTAAATTTCTTATAAGTCAGTTTATCCCAAATTGCTTTCTAAAATATTAAATCATAATCGTTCTTGAAAATAAATCATGAATTCCTATAAACCAGTTAATCTTAGGAGCAGTAAATCATTTTTACTATTCAAACACAAATCAGATGATTTTTTGTCATTATCTACAAATTACGTACATTTAGTATTGTCAGTGTTAGTGAACCATTACAAATAATAAATAGGTAATTTAGACTTTTTTTTTTGTTAGTATATAAGAGTATGTCAAATAGATTTCGTATGATTTTACTGGGAAAATATAAAAATAAATCGGCAAGCTCACAGTATATTTACATATCCATATAAAGCATAATTTATGACACCAAAGATACACAATGTATTAATACATTCAGAAAATTTATTTTAATTTACATACTTGTTCCTAGACAGCGTTACATCACTTACTGCATAACTTTGGGTCCTATAAGTTACTCTCGCGGAAATTTGGAGATTTTTTAGCTAAGAATCACTTCTATTTCGTTTTCCATAAGAATCAGTGATATTAGCAAAGTTATTTAATTTTCTTGTCCTTATAAATCTGGTTATTAAGTTCTACAACTTTAATATATTTTACTTTAACTCTCTACTACTGCATTATAACGCAATAATTGCAATAATCAAATAATTTCTCGAGATAAATCATTTAAAATTACCAGTCACTATATATTTTTGTTGATCCATATGACGAATCCCTCTGTCTGCTCAGAGAATGGTTTTTGAAAATCAAAACGGTGTTATTTTAGTGTTGCAATTCTTCTGTATCATAGCTTAAACTTCTCAACGGGGAACTAATCATCACTAATCGTCTAAACATGTAATTATTATTTTTATGTCTTCTCGTTGTGGGTTACTGATGAATAAACAAAACGGGATTTTATTTATTCTCTCTCTCTCTCTCTCTCTCTCTCTCTCTCTCTCTCTCTCTCTCTCTCTCTCTCTCTCTCTCTCTCTCTCTCTCTCTCTCTCTCCTTGTGTGTATATATATACATAAATATATATACACATATAGGTATGTACTAATATATATATATATATATATATATATATATATATATATATATATATATATATATATATATATATATATACATGTTAAAATGAGATCAATTTTATTTTAGTAAAATAGAAAGGAATAAGATTTTAACACACAACTCACCACATTGCTGACCACTGTACCAAGTATGAACTCAGTGCCTCTCTCTCTCTCTCTCTCTCTCTCTCTCTCTCTCTCTCTCTCTCTCTCTCTCTCTCTCTCTCTCTCTCTCTCATTTATTGATGACCAATACAAAACGCATTTGAACTTATCACTGGAAATCTATTTTAATTAATTCTGAATTTTATAAAAAAAAAAATTGATACCTACTAAATCATATATCAAGTTCTTATCAAATTGTATTTACAAATGGCCCACTTAATTCTCGGTCATTGCGCATGCGTCAAGTTTAATAACGAATTTGTTACATGAATTTCCTTTGCTTTATTCAAAATTTCTCATATTTACTGCAATCAATTTTGTTCTGAAAATTTATGTAAAATTAGTAAAAAAATATTCCTTTTATAGATACCTTGTAAAAACCACAATTCCCTCAGAAATGTAAATGAATTGGGTCAGTTAACTAAATCTAATTCTCAGTTTAATATCGAAATTTATATATGTAGATATAAATTTTCTTCTGAAAATTCATTTAAATTAAAATTAGTAAAAAAAATATTCCTTTTACTGATACCTCGAAAAAAAACACATTTTCCTCAGAAATGTAAATGAATTGGGTATGTTAACTAAATCTAATTATCAGCTTAGTATCAAAATTTATATCTATTGATATAAATTTTCTTCTCAAAATTTATTTAAAATAAATAAAACAAATATTCTTTTTATGGATAGCTCGAAAAGAAGCCAAATTTTCCTCAGAAATCTAATTGACTATAGTCAGTTAACTAAATCTAATTATCAGCTACGTATCAAGACAAACTCCATTATCGGATTTGATGTGAAATATTACATTTCTTGGGAAACCAGGGGATGTTAATTACGCTTGTTTTAATGACTTTTGTAATTAGAGAGTAATTCAGGGGAGAGGGTCCCGTCAGCTCGTGAGAGAATCACTAAGTAAATAGTGGTTAATGTTTATTTGTCACGTGTATCATACTTTGATTATTATTTATATGAATTTTTTTCATTTGGGATTCATTTGAGATGAATTAATATGAATATTCTGGTAATTTTTTATGCATCTCTTCTATACGTGTATGGATGTTTCTTTATCCAAAGAAGCAGGTTTTGTGCAATATATAAACATATGAACATATGTCCGGCATACTTGTATACATATATATAAATATATATATATATATATATATATATATATATATATATATATATATATATATATATATATATATATATATATATATATATATATGTATAATGTATGTATGTATTTTTATATTTTATATATAGATATAAAGAGATAGAAAGAGAGAGAGAGAGAGAGAGAGAGAGAGAGAGAGAGAGAGAGAGAGAGAGAGAGATTTCCTATCTATCTGATTTTTAACTGAAAAATATATTAAACATTAGGACCCCAGTGACTATAAGTCCTTTGCACAGCAATCTGCTATGTGATTTAGACACTGTCATCAGTAACAATGATGCTAGATAAACAGGAATTAAATTTTGGCTTCCTGAATGGCCAAAAATATTAAAAACCAATAATTTATATTCACTTCTTCTCTATTTACAATGAAAACCGTACCTCCAGACACGCCTTAAGCATCCAGTCGCCAGCACAATCTTAGTTCAGTGCTTCCCTGAGTGTCTCTGGGATAATGGGAAGGGGGGAAAGAGGTTCCCCTCCCCCCTTCCCCCAGAACCTTTCTTAATAATAATTGCAGGTTGACACCTTATTCTCTTCCTGGGTATAGATGTGTTTGGGGGGATTGCTCTCTCTCTCTCTCTCTCTCTCTCTCTCTCTCTCTCTCTCTCTCTCTCTCTCTCTCTCTCTCTCTTACCTAATTTTATTTCACTCTTAAAAATGTTCTCCATTTTCGTCTGAGGATAAGAATTTATTTGTCCTTATTTTTTTCTCCTTTCTAAGACAGCTCTCTCTCTCTCTCTCTCTCTCTCTCTCTCTCTCTCTCTCTCTCTCTCTCTCTCTCTCTCTCTCTCTCTCTCTCTCATTTAACAAAAGTTTTCCTTTTTCGTCTGAGGATAAAAATGTATTATTTCTTATCTTGCTTATTCCTTTCTAAGGCATATCTCTCTCTCTCTCTCTCTCTCTCTCTCTCTCTCTCTCTCTCTCTCTCTCTCTCTCTCTCTCTCTCTCTCTCTCTCTCCTTTCATTTCACTCTTAAAATAGTTTTCCTTTTTGTCCAAGGATAAGAATTTATTTTTCCTTAAATTGATTGCTCCCTCCTAAGACAAACGCTCTCTCTCTCTCTCTCTCTCTCTCTCTCTCTCTCTCTCTCTCTCTCTCTCTCTCTCTCTCTCTCTCTCCTAATAATTCATACACAGGCACATGCGTCACTTAGGATATTTTTCGTACTTCCGAGGAAAGCCACAAAAGAAATTGCATCTGAATTTTTAATGACCCGACGAAAGGAAAATACCAGTTCATTACGTGAAGTAACTTAGAGTAATGTTTCTTTAAGTTCGTGTTTTTGTTTCTCGAATAAAAAAAGAAGTGTGTTTTTACAAGGCGTAGATAGTCTTTACAATAAGAAAAATAAGAAAATTGCGTTGTTATTATTATTATTATTATTATTATTATTATTATTATTATTATTATTATTATTATTATTATTATTATTATTTGAAGGTAGGCGACTCTTTTTCAACCAGTGGAATTCAAAAGACCTTATATAAAATCGATTCCACTGATGCTGCCATTCTCTTTAACAAGACAATATTATTATTATTATTATTATTATTATTATTATTATTATTATTATTATTATTATTATTATTATTTTGTGTAATAAATATCCACATTTATATAGTAAACTGTATTGGTACGTACAAGACTGTTTACTATATAATTGTGGATTTTTATTACACATGATAATAATAATAATAATAATAATAATAATAATAATAATAATAATAATAATAATAATAATAATAATAATAATAATAATAATAATAAATTTGTGCAAAACCAGAGCTAGTTCTAATTCGCAAGGACGCTAGCGTCCACGGGAAAACATTTTAAATGCCGCGAAATGGCGACTTGCACAAAACTAGCGAGCAGAAAATTGCCTCGTGTCCCGTGCCGAATTCTGGGAAGAAGAAGAAGAAGAAGAAGAAGAAGAAGAAGAAGAAGAAGAAGAAGAAGAAGAAGAAGAAAAGGAAGAGGCTCGGTTGGTACCACAGAGAGAGAGAGAGAGAGAGAGTTAATTGTAATAGGAAAGGCTTTTCATTTCCTTAACATTTCATTAATTGAGCTCATATGTCCATTGAATTGGTTGAGCCTTTATGAATTGTTTCATGGGAATAAGAAACGCGTCTTCTGTAATAATAATAATAATAATAATAATAATAATAATAATAGTAAACAAAAGACAGACTTGAGCTAGAGTATATAACTAATGGGGATGTTTATCAAATCAATGGTAACAAATTTTTAGAGTTTCATCAAAGGAACAAAATACAGTCTCTCTCTCTCTCTCTCTCTCTCTCTCTCTCTCTCTCTCTCTCTCTCTCTCAATGCCATTTTTACGAAAACACCTTTTTATTATCGCCCCAAAAAAATGATTAATTCAAATATTAGCTAGTGTGTAGGATACATTTTCAATCCATCAATTCCCTGTCGATGTTATTTTCTTTCGATTGCAAATGAGAATTTTAATCTTTTATCTATAGCATTATTAACCATTTTGAGCATTAATTCCTCTATTCTTAACCTTTCTACTAAATGTTAAATGCATTAGCTTTACCTCAAAGCTAATACTGGTACACGTTTATATTTTGAGTATCCCATAGCAAGTCGTGTTAGAGAAAACGGCCACTGCCTCCCTTATAAATCAGGCGTGACACTTATAGCAGATGTTGGGAGCATGGAAGTGTTGTAACCGAGTAAATGTCTGGTTTGGGAAGCTTCCTTTTGACGTTTTCTCGTGGATTTTCTAGTCGAGAGCGAACACGTGGCTAAGGAATATATAGTAATTATCCAGATGATTAATTAGCAGCTCCGGTAATGGTTAGACGTTGGAAGTTTGGGAGATAATTAACTGTTTAGGTAATTTGGGTTAAATTGGTGCATTTATGTTATTGCATAGTATTATTTGAAGACTGTTTTAAAGGTTATTGGTTCCTATTCAGATTTTAGGTTCGTGTCTTTGCTTCACAAATTAGCATTTGTAGTAATTATTTCCTGAATTTTGTTCCTAACTGATGCTGCGATGATTGATAAGATCAGTTGGAAATAACTAGGTAATATATATATATATATATATATATATATATATATATATATATATACAAATATAAATATATATATATATATATATATATATATATATATATATATATATATATATATATATATATATATATATATATATCTTCCTTAACCAAACCAAAATTCATCTGATATACATCTAAAATTTACCTTAAAGTATTTCCACATATTCGAGAACTCCTCTCTCTCTTTTCTCACAACTTGATGAAACTGAAAGGTCTCCTCATGCCCAACATTACATAGCAATCCCTTGAAAGTCTGAGAATAATCTTTCTCGGGCCTCGAAAAGAAAAGAAAAATCTCGTCTGAACTTTTTAGACTTATAGTTTACGGGTCTCAGTAATTCGTCCAATCTTGAGCAGGTGATGACTTGTGATTTTTTCATACCCTGGGTATAACATCAAAGATTGGATATCTTGTGATATATATGTTCTGAAAGGAGGTTCATAAGTTGGGATTTCTGGTTATATCCCTTTTATAAGGACGTATGTATCCCTTAGAGAATAATGGTTATATTTATATTACTGGTATTTCTCATGTGGGATCATTATATAGCTTCAAAATCTGGTTATCTTGCAATCTGTTCTAAAAGAGGGTTTATAACGTCGTTTATAACGAGGTTTATGACTTGGGATTCTGGTTATATCCTCTTTATACCAACGTATATATCCCTTAGAGCATAATGGTTATACTTATCCTACTTATATTTCTCTTGGGGGAAGAGTTATACAGGGTGTTCAGTCCACAAATAACGAGAAGGGATTCCGTACGATTTTCGATTGTTTATTTCCTATCAAAGAACTTCTTACTTTTATAATCCTAGAAGTAAAAAAAAAAATTACTTTCTCTCCCAGTTGGACGAGAGTTATCGAGAACAGGTTTTTTTGGGGTGGTCCTATTTTTTCCTGGCATTTCTCCAAGTGTGGGACAATTTTTTTTTTTTTTTATTGTCGACCTCTTTCCGAATACAATTTTCCCCTGACCTAGAATAACCTTTCTCCTAGTTTCCCCATGGGTCGTCAGCTTTAAGTTAGGTCTCTCTCTCTCTCTCTCTCTCTCTCTCTCTCTCTCTCTCTCTCTCTCTCTCTCTCTCTCTATTATATATATACACACATATATTTATATATAAATAATATATATATATATATATATATATATATATATATATATATATATATATATATATATATATATATATATATATATATTGTGTGTGTGTGTTTGTATGTGTATATACATGTATTAATACATACATATACATGTATCTCTCTCTCTCTCTCTCTCTGTCTCTCTCTCTCTCTCTCTCTCTCTCTCTCTCTCTCTATATATATATATATATATATATATATATATATATATATATATATATATATATATATATATATATATATATATATATATATATATATATATATATATATATATATATATACATATATATTTATTTGTATACATATATATATTTATATATAAATATATTGTGTATGTGTTTGTATGTATATATACAAGTATAAATACATACATATACATATATATACACAAAGTGAATTTGCATACGGGGCCTAAAAAATCAATCATTTCTCTCACCATTTTGAATATTGGTAAAATTCTTCCTTTTGCCTGACGTCAGTTCAAAGCATTGTCCACCAATCCGTTTCTCATTCGTCGTCATTTCTTTGTCATTTCGCCTCGCTGTTTCCTTCTCGGTTCCCTCCCATTAATTCTGCAGGACACAAAGTCCCTTTTATAGCATCCTGCATCCTATAATTGCGCTATCTGTTTCGTGTTGGTCCCGGGGCGTGGGGACCCCATCCTATCTTCCCCCATCCCGTGTCTCGCACAGGCTTTGTCCGGCCATCCCAGGGCTCTTGCAATTTACTTTATTTTTTTTTTTTTTTTAAGGCTTTTTTGTTGTTCTTCCTCTACGGGGAGAGAGAGAGAGAGAGAGAGAGAGAGAGAGAGAGAGAGAGAGAGAGAGAGAGGTGCGTTTGTGGTCCAAAATCTTTATTGTAAAGATTGTGTTTTATTAGTGAATTCTTCTCGTTCGTTGTGCTTAGGTAAAAAAGATTTAAAATGAATAATAATAATAATAATAATAATAATAATAATAATAATAATAATAATAATAATAATAATAATAACATAATATATAAAAAGATAAGTCCTAATGTGTTTAGTTAAAAGAGATTCAAAGTGAATAATAATAATAATAATAATAATGATAATAATAATAATATTAATAATAATAATAATAATAATAATAATAATAATAATAATAATAATAATAATAATAATAATAATATATCAAAAGATAAGTCCTAATGTTTTTAGTTAAAAAGATTTAAAGTGAATAATAATAATAATAATAATAATAATAACAATAATAATAATAATAATAATAATAATGTATATATATAAAGCTAAGTCCTAATGTGTTTAGTTAAAAAGATTTAATAATAATAATAATAATAATAATAATAATAATAATAATAATAATAATAATAATAATAATAATATATCAAAAGATAAAAGTCCTATTGCCAAAAAAAAAGTCTAAAAGCCTTTCTGAAAAGGACTGAGGTGCAAAAAAAAAAAAAATGACGAATTTCCACGACGCCCTGATTACGCGCGGGCGTAAAGACAGACGCCTCACAAAATGGAGAAAGGAAGAGTGAAAAAAAAAATCAAGTTCTTACTTCTCATAAGCTTGCGGGGAAGCCTTTTGTTCACGGGGAAGGAGGAGGAGGAGGAGGAGGAGGAGGAGGAGGAGGAGGTGGTGGTGGTGGGAGGGAGGAGGGGTGTAATTCTTTTGTCATAAAGAACGCTATTTTTGCTCCCACTTTTGTCATGGACCCTTGCGTTTCTTATTAGAATTCTTTTGTCTGTCAGACGGCGTTTTTTTTTTCCTCTCTCTCTCTCTCTCTCTCTCTCTCTCTCTCTCTCTCTCTCTCTCTCTCTCTCTCTCTCTCTCTCTTTCCTTAATAGCTCAGCTTTTGTACACTTTTTTTAATCATTGCATATTCTTCTTAGTTATCCAATCTCACCTAATGAACTATGATACAAGTTATCTTGTTATGGAGAACCTTATTCGCAGGATTACGGAGCATGAATGATGAAATATAGGACCTGCATTCAGGATGTGCCTGCATTAGGAGTGTCCTTCAGTATCCTGGTAGTTTTCACTGTAAATATCCCAAAAGTAATTTGTCTGTAGAAGCTAAATTGATCATTTAATATTTTGATTTGTGGTCTAAATTGTGTATTTCCTGTTGAGTTCCCTAAAAAAAAAACACGATGGAAAACTTAAGTGTTCTGTCGTCTGACAAATCTGAAAAGGCCCTTCCCGAGCATTCTCTCTCTCTCTCTCTCTCTCTCTCTCTCTCTCTCTCTCTCTCTCTTCTGGGGTAACCTCAGCTTCTAATTCTTTCTGCTTAATTTAGATTTCACTTAATTTTAAAATACCCACAGGCGTTCTTTTCTAACTTTTCCTGTGGGGCATCCTCTCTCTCTCTCTCCCTCTCTCTCTCTCTCTCTCCCTCTCTCTCTCTCTCCTCTGTGGTAACTGCAGCTTCATCTTCCTGCTGCTGCCACCTCAGCTGCTACAGCTGCAGCAGACCCTAGTGTGGATGACGATGCCCCTGCTGGCTGCTTTTAATAGGACTGAAAAAAAAAGATTGTTTTTTGACCCTCTCTGACCTCCTGCGGTTCCTTACAGCAGCGCGTGGGACGAGACGCCTCATCCTCCCTGGTGACAGTGTCTCTCAGCCCGTCTTCACTTACAGATCAGACGGCGGCTGGACCATCTTCGGTACGTAAGAGAGAGATAGAGGTCGCCCGCGGTCGCTAGTTCCTCTTTTAATCCCAACCCAACCTACCAGCTTCCGAGGTCCTAGATTCCTTCGCTGAGGACCTTAATCCTTTTGCTTAACCTTCCCACCAACCCGCCATCACCCAGGGTCCTTGGTTCCTTCACTGCAAGCCCCGTCCACTGAGGACCTTAATCCTTTTGCTTAATCTTCCCACCAACCCACCATCGCCCAATGTCCTTGGTTCCTTCACTGCAAGCCTCGTCCACTGAGGACCTTAATCCTTTTGCTTAACCTTTCCACCAACCCACCATCGCCCAAGGTCCTTGGTTCTTTCACTGCAAGCCTCGTCCACTAAGGACCTTAATCCTTTTGCTTAAACTTCCCACCAACCCACCATCGCCCAAGGTCCTTGGTTCCTTCGCTGCAAGCCTCGTCCACAGAGGACCTTAATCCTTTTGCTTAACCTTCCCACAGACCCACCACCGCCCAAGGTCCTTGGTTCTTTCCCTGCAAGCCTCGTCCACTGAGGGCCTTAATCCTTTTGCTTAACCTTCCCACAGACCCACCACCGCCCAAGGTCCTTGGTTCTTTCCCTGCAAGCCTCGTCCACTGAGGGCCTTAATCCTTTTGCTTAACCTTCCCACAGACCCACCACCGCCCAAGGTCCTTGGTTCTTTCCCTGCAAGCCTCGTCCACTGAGTACCCTAATCCTTTTGCTTAACCTTCCCACCAACCCACCATCGCCCAAGGTCCTTGGTTCCTTCACTGCAAGCCCCCGTCCACTGAGGACCTTAATCCTTTTGCTTAACCCTCCCACCTATCTCTCTCTTTTGACTGCCATCAGTAAAAATGGATTTGTGTTCTGTCCCATTCGTGGTTTCCTCGACTTCGTCATTCTGAAAAAGTTCCTCTACTTTTTCTCCCTTTTTTGGATTTTTGCTAATCCGATTTATCGGTTATTTGTGTCTTTTTGTCTTGACGTTTCCTCTGTAGATTTCCTGTGAAACTTGAAGGAACGTGAGCGGATTGAACGAGAATTTTTTTGCTCTTAATTGTGATTGTAATTAGAGCTAATAAGATGAGAATATTAGAAATGTAAAGATTTGCTGGCGAGGAATGGGATGTATAATGTCAGAGTATGAGATGTTTTAGCACAGAAGCAAGAATTCCCTCTCCTAAGAATGTGTAAATTAAGAAAAGAACAGTTTATTTTGCATTCTTTAAATTGTACATTCTTTGGGCCCTCGAATCTCAAGGTAATGACCCCTATAGAGTTTTTCCATAGGAATAGGGGTTTATTTTCTGAATAATAATAATATAAAACTCATTATACATTGTAACGTAATCGCATATAATTTGAGTTCCCAGTTTTGGTTAAATGTATTAAAAGAAATCGTTGGTTTTCATCAACTAAATATAACCAAATCAAGTTCATTTCATTTGTAGCACATTGCCAAATTACTCTGTAATCCTCAGGACAAGATAAACAGCAGGACGATTTTCTCTTTGGAAACTTATAAAAGAGCAAAAGAATTCATTCCTCCTTCAGGTTCATTTCTGGATTTGTTTATTCCTGCGGTCGACTGTTCGTCAATGTACTTTCGAAATAACTCCACACACTTCCTAATGCAAGCATGGCATATCTCTACCTCGAAGAATTAAGCACCAGTGTTTTTTTTTACTTTTTTTAATCTACGTCCCTATTTTTATTCTTGATGTCTTTTATCAACTGAAATTTATAATTAAGCAAAATATATGTTCTTGTGTTTATGAAATTTCCTCAGAGTTTCTTTCCCTTTACTAAGATGTTTATAAGAATGCGGGTCTTATGCCCTAATTAAGCCACGGAGAGATTGGCTGCTATGCTTCATGAAGTCTATAAGAAGCTACATTTAAAAAAAAAATAAGGAGTCTTTGTGCTCAGATGTGACGAATAGTATTTTATGTTTCGTCTTTTCTGCCAAGAGGGACCATATTTGCTGAACAGCAGCACCAGTATACTGTAAATGTACCTAGCTGCCTAGCTCCTCAGTTCCAGAGGTCCTTTGTTCCTCACGCCGTTGGACTGTGGCACAGTCTCCCTACTGAGGATGTCGTGCGATTGGAACATCAGAAAGTTCAAGCG
>NC_089749.1:6592661-6610161 GCF_040412425.1 Macrobrachium rosenbergii | reverse complement strand
TTCGAAATGCAAGAATCTTTCAAGTAACATTTATATCTGTGTGTATATTTATCTAAGACCTTGTATGTTCGTTTTCTTATAATTTCGAGGTTTGTGTGTATGTATGTGTACCCCCCCCCTATTCGACTATTTGATATTGTGACTTTAAAATTATACAGTTTAAAAAAACTAATAGAATACCTACATAGAATGTGTTGGCAATTACGTGGACTTTAAATCTTCCTGCTATTTTGTCCAAATGAAAAATTTAGACTTTTTTTCTTAAGGCTGTGAATTTAAAGACAGTATTTTTAATGGAAATTATATCTTATTCAGCAATGCTGGGTACAGCAGGGAAAGTTTGGGCATAATTTTTGTTTTAATATTTTATTACGATACATATTTTACACATACACACACACACACACACACACACACACACACACACACATATATATATATATATATATATATATATATATATATATATATATATATATAAATAATGTATATATATACATATATATATGTATATGTATAAATATATGATATATATGTATATATATATATATACATATATATATATATATATATATATATATATATATATATATATATATATATATATATATATATATACTGTATATACCTACATATTCAAGGCATCTTTTATTCTCACAAGATAGAAATAAAATAACAGTAAACGATTGTTATATAAACCCCACAATCACTTCACTTTGTGATGACCAATGACCTCCCACGGACAAACATAAATATCCCTCTCGACATGACAACAGATTCTTCTTGGAAAGCACAAGAAACCTCAAAGAAAAAAGTACTTTAGCCTTTATTCATAAACAAATAGCAGAAGAAGGGAACAGTTTGCAACAAATTTGGTATATAACAAAGTTTTACTTAGGAAGTATCAGAGGAGATCGAAAGAATTTAAAATAATTTGGAATATTTTATTTTTTTGGAATCTTGAAAATAATGTATATGCATGTAAGATGTGATTGCTTTGTTTATGAAATTTTTTTTTAGGTAAACAGCCAAATATATTCCATAATCTAGCATGGGAATTCAGATTTATTTGTCAACAAATATTTATTTTAGTTGGTAAACGTTACAATTAATCCTATATTCAAATAGGTCCATATTACACAATATTAGGAATGAAATTATTTTCCTTTTTTTATCCATATTATCATTTGTGGTAACTATTGTCATAATTATGCAAAAATTCAGATTTGTTTCTCATCAAATATCTGTTTTAGTTGGCAGACGTAAAAATTAATCCTATATTTAAATAGGACCATAAATATTCAGTACAAAAGAAATTCCTTTTCTTTGTTTATGTTCTATATTGTTGTTTGTTGGAACTCAACCACACTTATGAACAAGGTAAAGATTCGTCCCAATACTATTCTCTACACGAACAAAGTCAAAACAGCTGATGAGACAAGTTGGGGTCACTCAGAAATGTTCCATTTTCTGTTTACTTTCCTTTTTATTTTATTTCCGGGAGATGTTGAGATGTCTTGGTCGTTTCAGGATGCTGGAGATGGGCTAGGAGCAGTGACGCATGCAGGGGTAGGTCCTGATCTCCCAAAAATATTTGGGAGAGAGAGGAAAAAAAAATATAAGAAATGTCTTCATTATTCTGATATTTTTTTTTTTAATTCTCTATTACTAATACTTACTTACTTAACATTTATGCCTTTTTTTTTCTACTTTTAGATCTTATATATATAGTTTGTTCTGATTTTTCCGGACCAGTTTTCTGGGTTGTCGAGTTCTCTCTCTCTCTCTCTCTATTTATAACCACCACTAATCAGTTCGTACTAACAGATATCTCTCGTTCGTATTCTGGCTAATTTATATAAAATGGTCTTTCTGCATGTCCTGGTATATTTTTCTCTTTAAGGTAAATGGTTGGTATCTCCAGAAATTCATTTTTTTATTCCTCTTGACTGACCTCACTCTCGTAGTCTGCTCTGAATGACGTTCCCAGTTGCTGTGTAAGGGTGCTCAGTCTCTCTCTCTCTCTTTCTCTTTTTTGATTAATTTAACTCAATTTTAACTCATTTTCAAGGAGTTTTCTCGACTCAGATCTGCATGATTGATCGTTCTTGTACTTTTCAACAGACTACGTTCACACAGAAGGGTTTTTCTTGGGCTGCGTTGGATTTAAAACAGGAGGGAAACATACTTATAAAACAGGAGGAAAATGCTTATAAAACAGGAGGAAAACACGCTTATAAAACAGGAGGAAAACATGCTTATATGACAGGAGGACAACATACTTATAAAACAGGAAGAAAACATACTAGTAATAAAACAGGAGGGAACCATACTTATAAAACAGGAGGAAAACATACTTATAAATGAAGGAGGGAAACATACTTATAAAACAAGAGGGAAACATACTTATAAAACAAGAGGGAAACATACTTATAAAACAAGAGGGAAACATACTTATAATGCAGGAGGAAAACATACTTATAAAGCAGGAGGGAAACATACTTATAAAGCAGGAGGGAAACATACTTATAAAACAGGGGGAAAACATACTTATAAAACAGGAGGGAACCATACTTATAAAACAGGGGGAAAACATACTTATAAAACAGGAGGGAACCATACTTATAAAACAGGGGGAAAACATACTTATAAAACAGGAGGGAACCATACTTATAAAACAGGAGGAAAACATACTTATAAAACAGGAGGGAACCATACTTATAAAACAGGAGGAAAACATACTTATAAAGCAGGAGGAAAACATACTTATAAAACAGGAGGGAACCATACTTATAAAGCAGGAGGGAAACATACTTATAAAACAGGAGGGAAACATACTTATAAAGCAGGAGGAAAACATACTAATAAAACAGGAGGGAACCATACTTATAAAGCAGGAGGGAAACATACTTATAAAACAGGAGGAAAACATACTTATAAAGCAGGAGGAAAACATACTTATAAAACAGGAGGGAACCATACTTATAAAGCAGGAGGGAAACATACTTATAAAACAGGAGGGAAACATACTTATAAAGCAGGAGGGAAACATACTTATAAAACAGGAGGGAACCATACTTATAAAGCAGGAGGGAAACATACTTATAAAACAGGAGGGAAACATACTTATAAAGCAGGAGGAAAACATACTTATAAAACAGGAGGGAACCATACTTATAAAGCAGGAGGGAAACATACTTATAAAACAGGAGGAAAACATACTTATAAAGCTGGAGAGAAACATACTTATAAAACAGGAGGGAACCATACTTATAAAACAGGAGGAAAACATACTTATAAAGCAGGAGGAAAACATACTTATAAAACAGGAGGGAACCATACTTATAAAGCAGGAGGGAAACATACTTATAAAACAGGAGGGAAACATACTTATAAAACAGGAGGAAAACATACTTATAAAACAGGAGGAAAACATACTTATAAAACAGGAGGAAAACATACCTATAAAACAGGAGGGAAACATACTTATAAAACAGGAGGGAAACATACTTATAAAACAGGAGGGAACCATACTTATAAAACAGGAGGAAACATACTTATACTACGAATATATACTTTTGACCAACATGTTTTCACCAAACGAAGGTAAAATAAACAGAAACTTATATAAATTTGGTGTACTTTGACCAAGTACTTTAAAATTCTTTATTTTCCAAGCAATTCATGATTACTTTTATAATACAGAAGTGATCTCACAGTTTTGTATTTCTCCAAACTTTGTTTCTCATCTATAGCCTAGAAAATTTACGATTGTTCTCCAGTCTATCATCCTGCAATTTATTTTTTTAGAATTTTATATTTATTGTTTTAAAGGCTTTTGAAAAATTCCAATGCAAACATTTTCATTGACGCTTAAGCAAGCAGATACATTATAACTTTTACTGACTTCACGTCTCAGTGCTAACAGACACATACACACACACACATATATATATATATATATATATATATATATATATATATATATATATATATATATATATATATATATATACATACATATATATATATACATACATACATACATAATTGCATATTACAGACAAGTGCATTTAACAAAAAAATTTTCGGTGTTGCTATGAACTTATTTGTTTATTTTCAATTCCAGTTTTTTTAGACAAATGCACAAAAACACATAACCACTTACGAACAAACACATTCATTTAAACCACACAAAAAAAATTAGTATGAGAGTTGGTGATAATTTCTTGTTAACTCAAAACAGTAGTAAACTTTTCATCAGGATTCCTTTAACTCAAAATTCTCGCTTGTTTGCTGCATGGTTTTATTAGTTTCTAACAGTACATCTTGAATTAACTCTATATTACTTAAGTCGCCTTTCATGTCATGGGGACATGGGCAGTTGGTAATGCAAATATATATATATATATATATATATATATATATATATATATATATATATATATATATATATATATATATATATATATATATGTATATATATATATATATATATAATCACACATACGTGATGTCTATATATCAAACGCTACAAGAAAAAAAATGGAAAATAACTATAAATCCTGACTGGTGTCGGCTTCATTGCAAAGCCATCTTCAGAAGGACTGATACAAAGTGGTAGAAATTCTGCATATGTGCAAACTAGCAAGACAGTAATACGAGCGTACAAGCAACTGGAAACCAAGTTTTTGCACCTGACAGGTGTTCTGTAGGCGGAGTCCTACCCTCCCTAGTGACAGGTAAACCTTTACAAACTGATTATATCTTGCGGGAGCCCGCTTTCCTTTTTTATTATCTCAGCTCCGTTCCTTAGAATTTAAATATTTTGCATATTTGTTTTGAAAATAATTTATCAGATTTATTAATGCCTTGACTGATATTCATGTTCTCAGAGAAACTTTATTTCATAAAGCTAGATTCACTGACGTTTCTTTCCAGTGCATTATTAGAACAAATAATCTTTTTTAGTTCGTGATTTGTATTTTTAGAAATTCCACAGTCCATCTGTGCATTTCTTACACATATCTTATGCTGTTCTAGTTCCTTTACCAATGTTTATCCAGTTTAACCAATACAAAATTTATCAGAAGACTTACTGAATGGTGTCTGGTATACGCACCCATTAGTACTCTCGGGCGAGTTCTTTTAAGTACAAGATTCTTCGTTTTATTGTTCTTAAATACCACATAATAATCGTTCCTAAGATATTCCCATCTTCTCAAGAATTTCGGAGTGAGTGTAGCATTTGGGAATTACATTTTATTTTAAATTACGTTATTACTTAAGTTGCCTTTGATGTCACGGGGTCATGGTAGTTGGTAATAAGAGGAATAGCTTTGGGTATATATATATATATATATATATATATATATATATATATATATATATATATATATATATATATATATATATATATATATACATATATATATATATATATATATATATATATATATATATATATATATATATATATAATCACACCTACCACAGAATATAAAAAAACTGGGTTTAAATCCTGACAGGTTTAGACTGTATATCTGAGCCATCTTCAAAGGAATAATACACAGTGGTAGAATTTTACAATATAAATGCTAGCGGGCCAGGTAATCCATGCACAATTTTTCACTTTCCCTTCGTAAACGTATTTACATCTACATGACCTATCATTAATTAATTCTCAGATTCTTTTCGTCATAAAACATATAAACTTAAGTTTGATCCTTCCCACCAGGCGACACAATATTCTAACAGGGGAAAGTTTCACTCACCAAAACTGACAAATCTATATCAGCACATTCAGTCATTTTGCAGCCTTAAATATGAGCAGTAAATGAAAATGTCCATTAGATACTTTACTGAAGAACATTTGTGCTCGATCTTTTCCTAACTTTTATTTACTCTTTTCATCTGCTCTGAATTGGGAATACCATCTTTTAAAAGCTGTATTTTATTTTAGCAAAAATCCTGTCGTCTTTTTATAAGCTTTTATTTTTTCTCAAACAGCACCGCTACTGAAAAAAAAACGATACGTAGTTTATGGCACCATCTATGTAGTTTTATTTCTTTCAGTATATTTCTGAGTATTTTTATATTTTCTAGGTATATCTTTCTGTTATGGCCATTTTCTGACGAATACGGATACCGTCGTGTCATCAGATATTAAATTTATGATGTTTTTTTTTTTATAATATCTTTGTATTCTTGTTCTAAACATAATTTTTATGTGATCTTGCATCGAACCTAAGCATGCTTTCATTTACAGTGTTACTTTGTTGACATTTATTTTAAAATGGACTTCTCTCCCTGGTTTAAATTTTTACATCATTTTTTGCACTAGACGTTTTGTGCACCATCTTTCATGATGTGTTCAGCTCCAAACTTGTATTTCTTTAGAGTTTTTGTGATGTGTCTGAATAATGGACAGATAATTCGTCATACCTTGCTAGGGGTGAAATAGTATGCAGTAATATAAATTGTGATTGACAGTTGTCAGATTAATAATAATAATAATAATAATAATAATAATAATAATAATAATAATAATAATAATAATAATAATAATGTATTTCTGTGGAGTCTTTGTGATATGATTTCTTAATGGACAAGTAACTCATCAAACTTTGCCAGGGATGAAATAGTGTACAATAATGTAAATTTGATTGACAGCTGTCAGAATGATAATAATAATAATAATAATAATAATAATAATAATAATAATAATAATAATAATTATATATATATATATATATATATATATATATATATATATATATATATATATATATATATATATATAAAATCATAGTTTCCCTTACATCAATTCAAATATATCAACCACAATACGAATACCAGTACTTACCTTCCCTTACAGTAGGATATTCTGTTTACCCATCCAATAAAACGCAGAGCGAACGGCGCATCGTCCCCCTCCTTTGAGCTAGCAGTAAATAGCTAGCTTTATCCTTTCGTAGTGAACGAAGCCACGACGTTAAAGAGATCATATAACTGGAAAACGCCACCGCAGAACCTCTTCAGGACCTCACCTCTTCCTTTTATAGTGACTGAAACTGCTTGTAAAACTCAGTTATAGTCGAGAGCTGGGAGAGGAAGCCCACGCTCCTTGCTTTTTGATTATTCTGGTTTAAATGTCGGTCTTGTGGGAAAAGAATCACGGCGGGGGAGGGACGAATTCGTAGGGAGAATTGTCAGTCGTTGGGATTGTAAATATCAGTTTTTTTGTGTGTGTACTTTTGAAAATATAGGATTTTGGAATGCAATGTTTGGGATGTTCCAAGTATTTTAAGACAGAAATGTTTGATATATTTCAAACGTTTTAATGACAGAGTTCTTGGTTACGTTCCGAACATCTTTAGGATAGAAATGTTTGTTATACGACAGGTATATTCCAGGCCTTGTTAAAACGGAAATGTTTATTATGTTCCAAACATTTTTAAGGCAGAAATGTTTATTATGTTCCAAACATTTCAATACAGAGATATTTGTAATGTTCCAAACATTTTCAAGACAGAAATGGGATCGTTTCAAAATTCATAGTCATCATAAAAGTACTGTAAAACAAGTAAGGATTCAAAAATAAACAAACTCTCTCTCTCTCTCTCTCTCTCTCTCTCTCTCTCTCTCTCTCTCTCTCTCTCTCTCTCTCCTTGTGGCTTTCATTGAAAGTGTAACTTTCTCTCTCCCTCTCTCTTTTACTTTCATTGTAAGTCATAACGTCTCTCTCTCTCTCTCTCTCTCTCTCTCTCTCTCTCTCTCTCTCTCTCTCTCTCTCATTTTACCTCCGTTGTAAGTGTAACCTCTCTCTCTCTCTCTCTCTCTCTCTCTCTCTCTCTCTCTCTTGAATTTTATCGTCAGTGTAACCCTCTCTCTCTCATTTTACCTCCGTTGTAAGTGTAACCTCTCTCTCTCTCTCTCTCTCTCTCTCTCTCTCTCTCTCTCTCTCTCTCTCTCTCTCTCTCTCTCCCCGTTCTAAAAAAAAATGAACAAAGGTGTCAAGTATCTCGACCAATGGACAAGTCTTCAAAAATCCAAGAGTGGGGTCAATTCCCGTGTCAGCATCCGGTGAACTTCGAAAGTGGGGAGGGGTCAGAGGTTAAAAATCCTGACCCCTCTGTGAGAGAGAGAGAGAGAGAGAGAGAGAGAGAGAGAGACAAGAGGAAAGAATATACCACGGGACTGGTCCTCAAAGACCTTGGGAGGAGAAAGAAGGGATCATTGAAAGGATTCGGTTTCTGGCCTGGGAGGGATGAGGATTTGTGTGTAATATATATATATATATATATATATATATATATATATATATATATATATATATATATATATATATATATATGTATATGTATATTTGTATATATACACATATATGTATGTATGTATATATATATAATATCACTTAAGTCATAGAGTCAATTTTTGACCCAGAAAATAAATACACACGCTTACAAAAAATCTCCTATGAATGTGAATCACAGTAATACATTATATAAAAACGTAATTGCGCCATATCAGCAATCACAGCAGGTTACTGTAATAACATAACATTCCAGTAATTACACTGATAACAATCAAAAGCGTTCCCTGTGAACACCTAAAACGGAAAAGAAAGTTGGGTAATAAGTTCATGACGGAAGCAAACGCGCTTTTCAATCCCGTATGAGTTCTCACGTGTGGAAGGCATGTGAGGGGTCCAGTTCACTTTCAGTACTTCTAGAAAAAATGTTTTCTCTCGTAGGCAACTACAAAATTCTTATAGGCAACTACAGTCTGTAGCAGGCAAAATAGAAGTGCTTACTTTCATTTCAGTTCTTATAGGCAACTACAAAATTCTTATAGGCAACTACAAAATTCTTATGAAATGCTACAGAAATTCTTTTAAAGCAACTACAAAATTCTTATAGGCAACTACAGTCTTTAGCAGGCAAAATAGAAGTGCTTACTTTCATTCCAATTCTTATAGGCAACTACAAAAATTTTTATAGGCAACTACAAAATTCTTTTAGGCAACTACAAAATTCTTATAGGCAACTACAGTCTTTAGCAGGCAAAATAGAAGTGCTTACTTTCATTTCAATTCTTATAGGCAACTACAAAATTCTTATAGGCAAATACCAAATTCTTTTAGGCAACTACAAAATTCTTTTAGGCAACTACAAAATTCTTATAGGCAACTACAGTCTTTAGCAGGTAATACAGAAGTGCTTTTAGTTCAATTCTCGCAGGGAGCTACAAAATTCTTACAGGCAACTACAAAATTCAAATAGGCAACTACAGTCTTTAGCAGGTAAATTAAAAGTACTTTCTTTCAGTTCAATTCTTGTAGGCAACTACAAAATTCTATTATTTATTTAATGTGACTACATTTCATATATCTAATTTTGAAAGACGACTTCTAAAATTCTTATAAGCCTTCACTCTTTGGAATGTAAAAATGGAAGTGCTAACTTCGGTTCTAATTCTCATAAAAACCTATAAAATTCATTTGCAACCTTCATTCTTTACTTGGTACAATAGAATTGTAAATATATAAATAAATAGATTAAATAAATAAGTAAACAAATAAATAAAATAAATATAAATAACTAAATATGTAAATGAACAAATATAGTTATATTAAACAAATATAATAGAGCTATATCAAACCAACATAATATAGTCACATTTAAGTGAATAAATAGATAAATAAAAAAATAAAAATTAATAAAAATAAAATAAAATAAAATTATATACATATGCAAATACTGTAGATAAATATTGTCATATACAACACTTGCTTTTAAAAAGCTCATACGTTCGAAATAAATACAAATAAATAAAATATGATAATAAAATAAAATAAAAAGATATATGTAAGTAAATAAGTATATTTATATACGACACTGGCCTCTTAGAAAGGTCACATGCGTTCTCTTCCTAAGGTCCCCAGTTGCTAGGTTGATGAGATTAAGCCGCTGACTTTAGCAGCCCAGGAACTTAGCGCCAGGGAAGCGTAGCGTAGCGCGGTGCGCTTTTATGCTAATTGGGTTAGCAGTTTTCCGTCACGCGGAATATTGGAGAACTGTATTTACAAACTATAACGTCTGGTTTATTCTTGGTGTTACAGTTTCAGTTTTACTAAGGCATTGTTTGGATTAATAATCTTTTTTTAATAGTTTTTTTATACATTTTGTCATATTTAATAGCAGGAGTACCCTATGGTCATGGCCAAAATATTTTGGCTGTCACCGTGTAATATATATATATATATATATATATATATATATATATATATATATATATATCTATATATATATATAAATAATATATACAAAAATTTTTATTTTCTGTAAAAGCACATTCAGGGTTTTGTAAAGACACAATTACCTTGATTAAAATGTATCACTTATCTTTCATTAGGACTTAAAAGCTACATTTACACGGATATTTATTTAAAAGCCCCACATTATTATTTCGTTTATATACTGATTACAGATCAACTCATTTACATTTTATTTTTGTGCTAAAAAGTAATAAAAAGGATTTAGAAATATTCCCAAGTTGTATTGGTAAAAATAACACACACACACACACACACACACACACACACACATATATATATATATATATATATATATATATATATATAATATATATATATATATATATATATATATATATATACATATATATATATGTATATATATATATATATATGCTAATATATATAAATAATAATAATACATATATATTAATTTATACCTTGCCATCCAAAATTCAAGAATACTCATAAATCTTAATGGTAAAAAGAACTTACGTTCGAAAGAAAAAGTGTAGCCCGTGACAAAAAAAAATTATTTTCCATACATCTAGATCATAAACATTATCATAATACCCCAACTCAATTATTGTTCCTAAGACACTGGTATAAAAGAATTTTAGAACCCCCGCTTTTCGACAGTTAAAACGCGTCGTTCTGACCGTCGAACATTCCGTCTGTGATCTGAGAACGAAGCGAGAATCAGAGTCGAGAGATTTTTGTCGTCGAGCGATTTTTTAAGAATTAGTTTAAATGTGCTTCTCAGTGTTAGCTGCCTAGGTATAGTGAGCGTGTGGTGTCTACTAGCTGAGTGTGTGTGTGTGTGTGTGTGGATGTACGTTAACTATGTGCTTCGATGTGCTATAAATCAAATATGTACACATATATCTATGTGCTTCCCTGGGTAATAGAATGCGCCTGTTTGTTGTTTGTCTCTCACTGACACACATACACACAGACATACACACACATCCCATATCTGTGCTTCAGTGTACGTGTTGTTCTTCAATGTTGTTGTTGTTCTGTTTGCGAGAGGAAGCGGGCAAGAGATTGGGAGCAACACACACACATACACACACACATTCCATATCTGTGCTTCAGTGTACGTGTTGTTCTTCAATGTTGTTGTTGTTCTGTTTGCGAAAGGAAGCGGGCAAGGATATGGGAGCAACAAACACACACTTACACACACATACACACACACATTCCATATCTGTGCTTCAGTGTACGTGTTGTTCTTCAATGTTGTTGTTCTTCTGTTTGCGAAAGGAAACGGGAAAGAGATACGGCTGGAGCAACAAACAAACACACACACAAACACACACACACCCCATATCTGTGCTTCAGTGTACGTGTTGTTCTTCAATGTTGTTGTTGTTCTGTTTGCAGAGTAGCAGAAAGAGATTAGGAGCAACAAACACACACTTACACACACACACACACATTCCATATCTGTGCTTCAGTGTACGTGTTGTTCTTCAATGTTGTTGTTCTTCTGTTTGCGAAAGGAATCGGGCAAGAGATACGTTGGGAGCAACAAACACACACACACATACACAAACACACACATACCCCATATCTGTGCTTCAGTGTACGTGTTGTTCTTCAATGTTGTTGTTCTGTTTGTGAAAGGAAGCGGGCAAGAGATTGGGAGCAACAAACACACACTTACACACACACACACACACACCCCATATCTGTGCTTCAGTGTACGTGTTGTTCTTCAATGTTGTTGTTCTACTGTTTGCGAAAGGAAAACGGGCAAGAGATACGTCGGGAGCATAGTTCTTGCCCGGGCTTCTCTCTGTACAACAACAGTGATGCGACCTGTTGGAAAGAACCGTTGCATGCGCGCGCATCTCTCACTCGTAGAGGTGATAGAAATTCTTTAGGCACCTATACAAGTAGGCTATAAAGTCAATACTGTTTTTTTTTTTTTTTTTTTGAGCAGGTAGCCTTGTACACCTGTTAAATGGTTAAGCAGTAGTGCAGCTAGCTTAGTTAGTTGTGTGAGGCCAGACTTCTTTTTTTTTTGTCTTGGACAGTGGCTATTCCCCCAAACACCCCCAAACTTTTGTCTCACACGCGCTGTGTCGTGAATATGCATTCGCAAGCAGACCTAAGCCTCTGTATAGTCGTCAGGAGGTTAGAGTAAGGGAAATGTAAAGAAAAGTAAAGAGAGAGTAAGGAGTAGCCTTGATGTTATGATTAGGTTTCTCTATATGAACACAGTAGTGCATATACACCAATAAATTAATTTCTGATCATTCCTACAAGATATTTTGAGGCAAATATTTGTGGCACATCTTAGCTACCACCAATATGTTAATTTCAGGTTATGCCTACAAGATATTTTGAGGCAAATATTTATAACACATCTTAGCTACCACAAATATACTAATTTATGACCATTCCTACAAGATATTTTGATACATATTTTCAAAAACGCCTCTCGAATGGCATCTATGAACCCATAGCTCACATCCTGTTTCCTTACGGGCTGTACGAAAGCTCGTCACTCAGTTAAAAATAGTTAGAAATAATAAAAAAGGAAACAGAATGACTGGAAGGGTATCGATAACACTGTCACCCTAACTAGATTAGCACTGTTCTGTTCCAGCCCGTGTAAAAGAGTTCTGTGTTCTCTAGGTAGGGTTTGTATCTATAGGCTTTTGTTTTCTCTAAAGCAGCTGTGCTGTTGAAGATCACATTTGGTGGCTTGAAGGCGGCATCTGCACCATATTAAAACATGTCACAGACATGTCGCCAACTTATCCCACACACATTGCAAACAAGTTGTTTACAAGTCAATGACTTGTACAGTATTGGCTACAAATTCGTTCTCCACTTGTGAATGTCGATTTGTCTTCAATTTGTTCGTGATATGTGTGAGAGAAGTTGCCAACATGTGTTTGTGACATGTTTTGTTGAAGATCAAAGCCTGGTGGCTTTAAGGCTGCATCTGCACTATATTAAAACGTGTCACAGACATGTCGCCAACTTATCCCACACACATCACAAACAAGTTGTATACAAGTCAACGACTTCTTTAGTATTGGCTACAAATTCGCTCTCCACTTGCGATTGTCGATTTTTTGTCAATTTGTTTGTGATATGTATGAGATACGTTGGCGACATGTGTTTGTGACATGTTTTGTTGAAGATCAAAGCCTGGGGGCTTTAAGGCTGCGCTAAATTAAAGCATGTCACAGGCGTGTCGCCAACTTATCCGACAAACATCACAAATAAGTTGAATACAAGTCAACGACTTGCACAGTGTTGGCTACAAATTCGTTTTCAACTCACGATTGTCGATTTGTTTTCAACATGTTCGTGATATGTGTGAGATAAGTTGGTGACGTGTCTGTGACATGTTTTGTTGAAGATCAAAGCCTGGTGGCTTTAAGGCTGTACCAGCATTAGATTAAAACGTGTCACAAACATGTCGCCAACTTATCCCACGTATCATAAACAAGTTGAATACATTTCAACGACTTATGATTATCCAGTATTAGCCAAAGGTTCGTTCCCCCACCTGCAGTTGTCGACTTGTTTCCAACCTGTTTGTGATATGTATGGGATAAGTTACCGCCTTGTCATAAACATATTTATGACATGTTTTAATATAGTGTGGACACAGTTTTCGACATGTCTGGAACAAACGAAGGTAATCAAGAGGAAGACTTGAGTGAAGTAAGATCACTGTGAAGAGAGAGAAAGATAGGGTGAGAGAGAAAGAGGTAGAGAGAGAGAGAGAGAGAGAGAGAGAAGTGTGAAAAAGACTTTAACCTCAGTGGTTTCTTCAGGATATATTTGTCAATAATATTTTTTAATCATCTCCATCGGGGCAGACAGATTTAAAATTGCTAAAATATGAAGCAAGGTTCTGTAACATCGAGAATTACATTACTTTTCAAATAGGAAACATCGGTTAAAATCTTGAGAATTGAATTGATACAGTTTTTCATGCGTAATTTTGAAGGGAGAATCAAATGTCAATTTTAAAAATATCCACAATGGTCATGACATTAATTATATTCATGTCATTAATTATATGGTTCTAAACAAAATCGTAAAAAAAATCATCATGACAAGATATTCATTGCATGATTCTGAAAAAGTGAATATCAATTAGGTAGACAAGAAATTCGTTTAACTATTCTGGAAAAGTGATTATCAGTAAGGTAGACACGAAATTTGCTTCAGTATTCTGAAAAAGTGATTATCAGTTAGGCAGACAAGAAATTCATTTATTCTGAAAAGTAAATATCAATTAGGTAGACAAGATATTCATTTCAGTATTCTGGAAAAGTGATTATCAGTTAGGCAGACAAGAAATTCATTTATTCTGAAAAAAGTAAATATCAGTTAGATAGACAAACTCACCGGGGGCAGGGGAGATGCCTTGCAGATACGGCACTGTTGTGTTAAACTCCTAGAAGAGCACAAATATAAAAAAATAAAAAGCTAACTTAGCAGCTAAATCTCACCAGCTGTGATCAAATCGGCTTCAGTAGGAAAACGCCTTCAGTGTTTAGTTCTGTGTCTCCACCGTATTATGTGTGACCGGTCTGTCTTTCTGTCTATCTGTCTGTCTGTCTGGCGGATCTGAGAACAAGGAGTGATCTTATTACCCCCTTTTTCGCCAACAGGTTGAGGACAAACAGACGCGGGAGCACGTTGAGCGGCTCTTCAAGAAGTTGGACCTCAACGGAGATGGTGTCGTGACCATCGACGAATTCATCCAGTCCTGTATGCAGGTAAGAAAGATTGGTGTTTCTGCTGGTGGTTAACAAGTGATGTCTTTGAGGAAGGATTTGATTCCCTGGTTTGTCTTCTGTGAGAAAATTTGCGTTTATTTATGTAAATCTTTCCCTAATCTAATGCTGCTGTGATTGACAAGTGATGCCTTTGAGGAAGGATTTGATTTCTTGGTTTGTCTTCTGTGAAAAATATGGAATCGTGTATGCACATTTTACACTGGTCTAATGATGCTGGTGATTGACAAAGTGATGCCTTTGAAAAAGGATTGATTTCTTGGTTTGTCTACTGTGAAAAAAAAAAATTGCCATCATTTATGTGAATTTTACCCTGATCTAATGATGCTGTTGATTGACAAATGATGCCTTTGAAAAAGGAATTGATTTCTTGGTTTGTCTTCTGTGAAAAAATTTGCGTTCATTTATGTCAATGCTATCCTGATCTTTACTATATTTTTTTCTATTTCTACTCTAAATATGAATAGGGATTTGATTCCTAAAACACTAGTTTTATCACCACTGTGTATCACTGTATCGAAACCAAAGGCTTTGGTTCGAATCCTGTGAGAGGCAGATACACTTAATTATAAGTACCCTTGGGGGTGGTATAAGTGGCTTAATATTTATAAGTATAAAAAAGTCACTTGTGTATAAGTGACGTACCTTGATAATCAGCCAAGTTCTCCAACTTGCGAGCCAGTTATCATGGTGGAGATGGACTGGTACCTTTTCTAAGTACAGAACTTGAATACGACAGGAATATGTAAACCACAGTCAATATCAACTTATATCTATGTCGACCACTGAATGGCTAAGTCGACTGTCTTATCTTAGTATCGAAACCAAGGCTTGGTTCGAAGCCGATATCAACATTTCTCTTGAAAACTGAATGGTGGTGTGGACTGTCTATCACTGTATCTAAACTTAAAAGGCTGGGTTCGAATCTTGTCCTGGGCAAATTCTCATGGGTGTAAATATTATCAGAATTTATTTCAGAACACTACAGGCCTTAAAAGTTTTCTCATCTAATGCTGTGAAATTTCTAAATGGTTGAAATCCTTGACAACAAGTCGACTGTCTATCATAGTACCTAAACTAAAGGGCTAAGTTCGGATATTGTCATAGTATCAGAATTTATTTCAGACCACTACTGACCCTAAGATTTTTCTCATTTACATAGATTAGACTGAAGAAACATTGAATTCATTACCAGTACTTGGTAAGAATGCCTTCCCACTTGGACTAAATACCATTCCAAACCCCTCAAATAGAGTTAGAAATACACAGCCAACATTTCAAGGCTTCGAATCTCCAGATTTCTGACGTCTTTAAGTTCCACCCTCTCGCCTGAGCAGCGCCCCGAGAAAAAGGCAGCCGTAGAAATACCATCGCAGTCGGCATTTGCCTCGTCCTAAGTCGGATCAGAATCTCGGTTTCTCGGAGACAATACTAGAAATGACATCAGTGTGAAACCTCGGCAATGTCACCCGCGGTACGAGAGACCTTCGGGCTCACGAATCGTAGCTACTTTTGGAAGAAGAAGAATAAGAAGATGATTTAAGACCGAGGGGGACGGAAATGATATAGAGCAGAGTTCGTCTGTCGCTCGGTTGAGTCGGATGAAAATGCTTGATTTTTAGGGAAGATTTCAGCTTGAAAGCGATACGTCTAAGCCTCTGAAATCACCTGATTGTCGTAACTTTCCAGAATCGTGGATAATCTCGTAACAGTTACAGAAATGCCGCCATGTTTTGCATAACTCTTCATCTCGTAACACTCGGCTAAATCCCTACGAAGGTCGAGACAGCTCTGAAGACCAGTTCTCCCAACCAACTCGCTAATAATTTTTACTGGTGACTGTGCAATTGCTCCTGCGCTAATCTTCTTTAGTTTTTTGCAATGCTTCTTTTTAAACCTTGGTATTTCTCGATACCTGCGAGAGAGAGAGAGAGAGAGAGAGAGAGAGAGAGAGGTCCTTTGTTTCTGCTAAGGCAGGGCCGTCCAAGATGTTTGGTCTGAGGGGCCACTCTTGAAAAAACAGTCTTACGGGCCACCTGTGTGAATATATGTACTGTATATGTGTGTGTATGTATATATATATATATATATATATATATATATATATATATATATATATATATATATATATATACATACATACATATATATATATATTATATATATATATATATATATATATATATATATATATATATATATATATATATATATATATATATGATGTAACGAACCAATGAAACTTGTCTTAGTAAAAACTGAGTTTCACAAGGAATATTTCTTTTATTCATGATAAGCGGTAAATCTAACTTTTATGATATAAAGAGGAGAAATATATTTTCACTTATTTTTTCTCTAACGGGCCACTTTTGGCCCACGGGCATGGGGTTGGAACGGCCCTGTGCTA